>NC_060178.1:18332568-18350068 GCF_021184085.1 Oncorhynchus gorbuscha
GGGTGGGGTTGCAGGGTGTGGGGTAACATCATGTCCGTGCCCCTGTCCCCTGGTTCTCCTCCAGTCAGTCTCCAGTGTAGTCCCTCCTGTCTGCCTCCCCGGCCGGCTCCTGGCCTCAGCATCAAAGAGCCCGACGCGTCACAGCCAGGCAGAAGGAACACTATAGGAGCTCTCCATTGTTTTTCTCTCGCTAGCAGCCAGGGCCAGGAGTGTGTGGGGTCAAACGTTCAGGACGTGCAGTTACACAGAGTTCAGCAGAATGAGAAACAGAGGGAGGAAAGAAAAGCAGAGGCCTCGGCTTACAGGTGGGCCACTGACTGTCAGTCCCAAAGAAGAAGGAGGAGGGAAGCAGCCCTGTTTCTTTTCTCTATCAGGAAAAAACTGGGGTTTTGATACACATTCCAGGCCTCTCTATTCCACTACCTGTCTGTATATCATCAACAGGACTAAGATCATACAGTTCTATTTCCAGATCTCTGCTTATCATCTACATGCTATTGTTTTTGGGATATAAAAAAAAACTGTAATGCTGGATATTATTGGTCAACACTGAAAAGGCTTTATAGATACACTACACAACCAAATGTATGTGGACACCTGCTCGTCGAACATCTCATTTTCAAAATCGTGGGCATTAATATGGAGTTGGTCCCCGTTTGCTGCTATAACAGCCTCCACTCTTTCTGGTAAGGCTTTCCACTAGATGTTGGAACATGGCTGTGGGGACCTGCATCCATTCAGCCACAAGAGCATTAGTGAGGTCAGACATTGATGTTGGGCGATGAGACATGGCTCGCAGTCGGCGTTGATTTTACGTTTATTGCTCAAGACACACCATAAATACTTCTACTTGTAAAAGTCAAGTTATTTTCAAATGTGACATTCTTTGTAAAATATTTGAGCTATTCTATGAATGTGTCTGGGAACATCCATTTGTGGATATGACATCTATAAATAGACTGGTTCCTGTCAAAACAACAGCATGCTCATTTAAGATGTCGATCAGATGAGCTCAGTCTGCTGTGTGTGTGTTTCTGTCTGTATGTCTATGTGCATGCATGTGTCTGTCTGTGTGTTTGATATATATATAAGTATATATACTGTATATATATATATATATATATATATATATATATATATATATATAGAGAGAGAGAGAGAGAGAGAGAGAGAGAGAGAGAGAGAGAGAGAGAGAGAGAGAGAGAGAGAGAGAGAGAGAGAGAGAGAGAGAGAGAGAGAGAGAGAGAGAGAGAGAGAAAGAGAGAAAGAGAGAAAGAGAGAAAGAGAGAGAAAGAGAGAGAGAGAGACTACTAAAAGCATGGGCGATTGAAGTTGGGTCACAAAGGGGACAGGCAACTGACGTCAGCACACCATTAATGTTTGGTGTGAATTTCCTGATGTATTGGTTTCCACAGTGTGGGAGAGAGGGAGGAGGGAGGGGGCAGTGTACAGGGGGAAGAGGTAGGAGGGAGGAGGGAGGAGGTAGGAGGGAGGAGGGGGAGGAGGGGAGGGGGGGGCAGTGTACAGGGGGAAGAGGGAGGAGGGAGGCGGCAGTGTACAGGGGGAAGAGGGAGGAGGGAGGAGGGAGGAGGGAGGAGGGAGGAGGGAGGAGGGGGAGGAGGGAGGAGGGGGAGGAGGCAGTGTACAGGGGGAAGAGGGAGGAGGGGGAAGAGGGAGGAGGGGGAAGGAGGGAGGGGCAGTGTACATGGGGGAAGAGGGAGGAGGGAGGCGGCAGTGTACAGGGGGGGAAGAGGGAGGAGGGAGGAGGCAGTGTACATGGGGAAGAGGGAGGAGGGAGGAGGGAGGCGGCAGTGTACAGGGGGAAGAGGGAGGAGGGAGGAGGCAGTGTACAGGGGGAAGAGGGAGGAGGGAGGAGGCAGTGTACAGGGGGAAGAGGGAGGAGGGAGGAGGCAGTGTACAGGGGGAAGAGGGAGGAGGGAGGGGGCAGTGTACAGGGGGAAGAGGGAGGAGGGAGGGGCAGTGTACAGGGGAGAAGAGGGAGGAGGGAGGCGGCAGGCAGAAGATGGAGAAGGATGAGGGAGGGTGAGGGAGGGGGCAGGAGGGAGAAGGGTGAGGGAGGGGAAAGGGCGGAAGAGGGAGAGAAGAGAGGGAGGGGGCAGGAGGGAGGGGGCAGGGGGGAAGAGGAGAAGGGGGAGGAGAAGGGAGGAGAGAGAGGGAGGGGCAGGGAGGGACATAGGGTTAATTTCTCATTGTTTGTTAGAAACAGGGGAGAGAATAGTCTCTCTCACACACATAGCATCAGAGGACAGCTCGAGGCCAACAGCTCGCAGATACAGTGCGGGTAGGCTACCCTACATGATAAGATTATATTATTATTATTATAGACAAAAGAGCAAGATTATTTTTATTTGTCAAACGGCAGCCATGTCACCAGAATAAGACCCTGGAAATGTATTGGAACGGAGCATCAAGCTCATCACCGTGCACTTTTAACACATGTGAAGTTCATCACCGTGCACTTTCAACACATGTGAAGTTCATCACCGTGCACTTTTAACACATGTGAAGTTCATCACCGTGCACTTTTAACACATGTGAAGTTCATCACCGTGCACTTTTAACACATGTGAAGCTCATCACCGTGCACTTTTAACACATGTGAAGCTCATCACCGTGCACTTTTAACACATGTGAAGCTCATCACCGTGCACTTTTAACACATGTGAAGCTCATCACCGTGCACTTTTAACACATGTGAAGCTCATCACCGTGCACTTTTAACACATGTGAAGCTCATCACCGTGCACTTTTAACACATGTGAAGCTCATCACCGTGCACTTTTAACACATGTGAAGTTCATCACCGTGCACTTTTAACACATGTGAAGTTCATCACCGTGCACTTTTAACACATGTGAAGCTCATCACCGTGCACTTTTAACACATGTGAAGTTCATCACCGTGCACTTTTAACACATGTGAAGTTCATCACCGTGCACTTTTAACACATGTGAAGTTCATCACCGTGCACTTTTAACACATGTGAAGCTCATCACCGTGCACTTTTAACACATGTGAAGCTCATCACCGTGCACTTTTAACACATGTGAAGCTCATCACCGTGCACTTTTAACACATGTGAAGCTCATCACCGTGCACTTTCAACACATGTGAAGTTCATCATACCTTATTTCATCTGTAATAAACTGCATGGTTTCCTGAGTCCTAGTCGGAGGACCACACAACATATTATTGTGTTTACTTCATTATGATGGTTATTTTATCAATATTTGTGCATAAAGTTATTTCCACTGCCATTTCACACATCATTTATCTAATCGACACAAAAAGACGCCACCATGTCAAACAAACAAATTGTATGTTGATATTTATGAAATTGTACCGACATTTCCTGTTTCCATCAGCGTCAGATAATTCACCTGCACAAAGTGGTTGGATGGAGGCCTGGCTATAGATGTATTTATTTAAAGGTTTGTGATTTAAATACCCATTTATCTTTTGGTCAAATTCTTGTGCATGAACATTGATAAGACAGTTGTGAAAAAGTAGAACATATTCTGCCTGAGGCATCTCTAGAGCAACAAACCTGAAATCTCTCTCTGTCTCTCTTTCTCTCTCCCTGTGGACTTTAACAACGTCCCTCTTATTGTAAACCATTCATCTGTTTTAATGCTGAGCTGGGACATAAATCACGAGCCCCGATGCCCCCGGCATTCTTTCCCCTGGCCAGTGAGCTGGAGATGAGGTGATTTAATATCACAAGGGGCTGTGTGTCACTGACAGCTCCCTCCACTCCCTCGATAATCGCTAATGCTAACTCCAGCCCACAGCTGGATGGAGCCTGGCTGGGCTAGGAGAGGCCGGCGGGGATAGGGGTCAGGGGTTAGGGGTAGAGTGGAGGGGGCAGAGTATAGAACCTATGAGTTTTTACATTTTTTATTTATTTCACCTGTATTTAATTAACCAGGTAGGTTATTATCTACAGTTTGTATTTTGTTCACCTCTGACAGTGAAAGTGTGACTCTGTGGCCACTGACACTTCCTACAAGCAGTGACATAGCAGTGGAACGACAAAGGGAAAACACAAGCTAGTGAGACCAGTTTGTTTGGAAGATGTGATGTCACCAAGGACACTATAAAGTTACAGTATGGAGCAAGTGACTAGGGTACATAGGGGAGTGACAGAATGACATGCCCTCTCTGTGATGATGTCATCAAGTCAGTCAATGCCACGCAGCTGCCACCCTTCCCCTCCAAATAAACCCTTACTTAACCATGTACCCACACCCACCATGAGCAACACTTGGCGACAGCAGTGCCCATGTCATGACTGATACCTTATGCCAAAGAGGTGCCCTGCCTGCTGCACATCCTCTCCAATCCTCAATGCCTTTCCCATTTAAACAATGCCAACCAGATGCCTATACATCATGCCAAGAGTATACACCCCACAATACAATTTCCCATGTAACATTAAAAAATGAACTGAATAGTATCAGTTGACAACCGCCATAGAGCAATGATTAGTGGCAGACATGCCTCTGCCACTAACTGTACCAACGCATCTCTTCTTCCTACTAGTGTTAGTAAGATGATCAAGGTTTGTATTCAGGAGGGCAGGGAGCAGATTAGGCATGGTACCGCTGTATGAGCTGGGGCCAAGCCTCTGATTGCAGACCCGCTATAAAGAGCCAGGGCCGAGCCAGTCATATTGGTGTGGATAGTGGCATGACTCTCAATGGACTCCTAGTAAAAGAGGGGGAGAGGGAGTGAGATAGAAGAAGGAGAGATAGAAAGAGAGATGAGAAGGAAAAGTGGCTCCTGAGTTCTGCTGAGATTTTCTCTCTCGCAAGGACTTATACAGAATACTACCCTACATATCAAAACCTTCCAACCAAATCAAAGTTCCATACATAAAATGGATTCTTACTACCAAGGACTATCAAGAAAAAAAGTCTAACAAACCAAAACCTGCAGAAGAAATACAGCGGAAACCTGGAATTACCATCCAACACAAAACCGAGTGAGTAATGTTCAGTCTGAACCGACATCTGAAGCTTAGTGAGGGAGGCAGGTAGCCTGGCTGGTAGGAGCATTGGGCCAGTAACCGAAAGGTTGCTGGATCAAGCTGACAAGGCAAATATCTGTCATTTTGGCACTGTCATTCTTGCACCTCTCAGGGGGCTGCCAAAATCAACATGCACAGCACCCAGTGGGTTAACTGCCTTGCTCAGGGGTAGAACGCCATATTTTTTACCTTGTCAGCTCAGGGATTTGATCCAGCAAACTTCTGGTTACTGGCCCAACACGCTAACCACTAGGCTACTTGCGCTACTAAGCTACCAAGCTGCTAGGTCAGAATTCAATTAGCACTGAAGTGTGAAGCATGAAGTGATTTCTGTGAAAAATCATGAGCCAAACAATGGCAGGAGAGTTTCACAGCCTCCCCCAGCCAAATGCTGTGGCCTTTGAAGCCTCCTGTGCAGATGTCATCACAGTACCATTTCGATGTTCAAAATAACACTGCATGGAATAAATCCAAAAAGAAGCTTCTCAAGGACCATCCAGAGACACTATTTGCTGACTGCTTCAAAGAGGAGAACATGAGCAACTTCATTTTCCACACAGACCATCCCCTGGCATGGCACAGTTCAATAAGAGCACACTACCCCTATGTCAAGAGAGAGGGTATTGGCCCAGGGTGGAAACTCAGAATAGTAGACATTGAGGAAATTCAAACAACCTGTGTCAATGTGTACAAGTCTGGGACAGTGATGGTACAGGGCATCATCAAGCAGTTTCAGCAGGACTTTTACAGGATCAAAGAGAGAGCACAGCAGGAAAAGCTCTCTCTCGGTGACCATTTCTCTGCAGATGACTTCGTCAACCATTTTGAAAAGAAGATCGACGACATCCGATCCTCGTTTGCTAAGTCAAACAACACCGCTGGTTCTGCTCACACTGCCCTACCCTGTGCTCTGACCTCTTTCTCCCCTCTCTCTCCAGATGAAATCTCGCGTCTTGTGACGGCCGGCCGCCCAACAACCTGCCCGCTCGACCCTATCCCCTCCTCTCTTCTCCAGACCATTTCCGGAGACCTTCTCCCTTACCTCACCTCGCTCATCAACTTATCCCTGACCGCTGGCTACGTCCCTTCCGTCTTCAAGAGAGCGAGAGTTGCACCCCTTCTGAAAAAACCTACACTCGATCCCTCCGATGTCAACAACTACAGACCAGTATCCCTTCTTTCTTTTCTCTCCAAAACTCTTGAACGTGCCGTCCTTGGTCAGCTCTCCCGCAATCTCTCTCAGAATGACCTTCTTGATCCAAATCAGTCAGGTTTCAAGACTAGTCATTCAACTGAGACTGCTCTTCTCTGTATCACGGAGGCGCTCCGCACCGCTAAAGCTAACTCTCTCTCCTCTGCTCTCATCCTTCTAGACCTATCGGCTGCCTTCGATACTGTGAACCATCAGATCCTCCTCTCCACCCTCTCCGAGTTGGGCATCTCCGGCGCGGCCCACGCTTGGATTGCGTCCTACCTGACAAGTCGCTCCTACCAGGTGGCGTGGCGAGAATCTGTCTCCTCACCACGCGCTCTCACCACTGGTGTCCCCCAGGGCTCTGTTCTAGGCCCTCTCCTATTCTCGCTATACACCAAGTCACTTGGCTCTGTCATAACCTCACATGGTCTCTCCTATCATTGCTATGCAGACGACACACAATTAATCTTCTCCTTTCCCCCTTCTGATGACCAGGTGGCGAATCGCATCTCTGCATGTCTGGCAGACATATCAGTGTGGATGACGGATCACCACCTCAAGCTGAACTTCGGCAAGACGGAGCTGCTCTTCCTCCCGGGGAAGGACTGCCCGTTCCATGATCTCGCCATCACGGTTGACAACTCCATTGTGTCCTCCTCCCAGAGCGCTAAGAACCTTGGCATGATCCTGGACAACAAACTGTCGTTCTCAACTAACATCAAGGCGGTGGCCCGTTCCTGTAGGTTCATGCTCTACAACATCCGCAGAGTACGACCCTGCCTCACACAGGAAGCGGCGCAGGTCCTAATCCAGGCACTTGTCATCTCCCGTCTGGATTACTGCAACTCGCTGTTGGCTGGGCTCCCTGCCTGTGCCATTAAACCCCTACAACTCATCCAGAACGCCGCAGCCCGTCTAGTGTTCAACCTTCCCAAGTTCTCTCACGTCACCCCGCTCCTCCGCTCTCTCCACTGGCTTCCAGTTGAAGCTCGCATCCGCTACAAGACCATGGTGCTTGCCTACGGAGCTGTGAGGGGAACGGCACCTCAGTACCTCCAGGCTCTGATCAGGCCCTACACCCAAATAAGGGCACTGCGTTCATCCACCTCTGGCCTGCTCGCCTCCCTACCACTGAGGAAGTACAGTTCCCGCTCAGCTCAGTCAAAACTGTTCGCTGCTCTGGCTCCCCAATGGTGGAACAAACTCCCTCACGACGCCAGGACAGCGGAGTCAATCACCACCTTCCGGAGACACCTGAAACCCCACCTCTTTAAGGAATACCTAGGATAGGATAAAGTAATCCTTCTCACCCCCCCCCCCCCCTTAAAATATTTAGATGCACTATTGTAAAGTGGTTGTTCCACTGGATGTCATAAGGTGAATGCACCAATTTGTAAGTCGCTCTGGATAAGAGCGTCTGCTAAATGACTTAAATGTAAATGTAAATTCCCCCATCCTGAGTGAGTCTGATCACACCTCTTCAAACTGTCCTGCAGACGAGGATAGTCACCCCCCAGCACTGAACACATCCAGGTCCCACAACTGCACTACTCCTCCATCATTGAGAGGGATACATTCACAGAAATGAAAAGAGACCTGGTGGAGCTCAAAGAGTTAGTCCACACAATCCAGACAGAACAGAGCAGCACAACAACACCCCCCCCAACAAGACCCAAAAGGCTGAAGGTGGATATGGACGGCTGTCTGAGAGAGGTGGCTGCACTCCGGACTGAAGTGAGAGAACTTAAGGAGGAGAGAGAGGAACACATGGCACAGATAACAGCACTGAAGGAGGCGGTGGGAAAGCTGAGGTGTGACAGAGAGCAGGACAGTCCCCCAGAGATGCCAGCAGAACAGCCCACCACAGACCAGGATGACAACCTCAACACCACAATGGGACAGACAACACAGGACCCACCAACCCAACAGACCCCACCCCCTCCTAACAGTCCCCCTATCAGCTTCCCCGATAGCTCTCCTAACAACCCTCACACATCAACTGAGGACACAAAAAAGCCATAAATTGTCCCCCTAATTGACTCAAATGGCAAATACATTCAAGAGAATATACTTTTTCCCAAACACAAAGCGGCTAAACTCTGCTGACCAAACACTAGGCATGCTCTGGAGCTGTTGTCAGAGGACAAACACTAGGCATGCTCTGGAGCTGTTGTCAGAGGACAAACACTAGGCATGCTCTGGAGCTGTTGTCAGAGGACAAACACTAGGCATGCTCTGGAGCTGTTGTCAGAGGACAAACACTAAGCATGCTCTGGAGCTGTTGTCAGAGGACAAACACTAGGCATGCTCTGGAGCTGTTGTCAGAGGACAAACACTAGGCATGCTCTGGAGCTGTTGTCAGAGGACAAACACTAGGCATGCTCTGGAGCTGTTGTCAGAGGACAAACACTAGGCATGCTCTGGAGCTGTTGTCAGAGGACAAACACTAGGCATGCTCTGGAGCTGTTGTCAGAGGACAAACACTAAGCATGCTCTGGAGCTCTTCTCAGAGGACAAACACTAAGCATGCTCTGGAGCTGTTGTCAGAGGACAAACACTAAGCATGCTCTGGAGCTGTTGTCAGAGGACAAACACTAGGCATGCTCTGGAGCTGTTGTCAGAGGACAAACACTAGGCATGCTCTGGAGCTGTTGTCAGAGGACAAACACTAAGCATGCTCTGGAGCTGTTGTCAGAGGACAAACACTAGGCATGCTCTGGAGCTGTTGTCAGAGGACAAACACTAGGCATGCTCTGGAGCTGTTGTCAGAGGACAAACACTAGGCATGCTCTGGAGCTGTTGTCAGAGGACAAACACTAGGCATGCTCTGGAGCTGTTGTCAGATGACAGACTAGGGTCCCCCAGCCACATTATAATTCATACAGCACAAATGACCTGAGGGCCCAGAAGCAAAGGGTTGCCTCAGCACTCAAGGGAGTGATTGAAAAAGCTTCTTCCACTTTCCTCAATGCACAAGTGGTTATCTCCACCCTGCTCCCACGAAAATACATTTACCTTGCCACCATACAGCAGGTGAATGCAAGCATTTCCCGGGACTGTGCCTCAAAATCTAATGTCTACCACTCCACCCTGGACTTGAACAGCCTTTACGACCAGGTCCACCTCTACAAGGCAGTAATCCCAACTTTTGCCAGGACCCTGAAGGACGTCACCCTCAACCGCAGCACCAGGGGCCGGATTCACAAAGCATTGCTTACGAAAAATGTAAGAGGTTTCTTAAGGAATAAAATAAGATGTTCATAAGATAGTTCGAAAGAGCAATTCCCCAAAATGTTCTTAAGAATTCATAGTTTTCTTAGGAATTCATAGTTTTCTTAGGAATTCATAGTTTTCTTAGGAATTTCGTAAATATCTTCTTATGTGACATTGACATGAGTGATGTGCTTGAAACCAATAAATAAGCCTATGTGACAGGGATGATGTGATTTGGTGCACTATAATAAAGTGTTTGGAACGATGTATGTTGAGAGTCGGGAAGCAAGTTCAGGGACGTTAACGTTAGGAAGCAAGTTTAACGACGTTAACGTTAGCTAAGTTAGCCAAGTTCTTCTTTGCAAATTGACGAGCTAACGCTAGCTTTTTAACACTTCAAGAATATGGTTATATATTGTTAACTACTAGCTAGCTAGATAATACATGTTTAATTCGTTTTCTTGCTGTATTTAAATGTCCAGTAGCCAACTGTGTCTGTGGCGCAATAAAACATTCATGGTTACAAAAGTATCCATTCGTCACAAGACAAACGTTTAGCTGTCCTTCCAAGATGAAATCCCATTTCTTCTTAACTTTTTTCTAAGGAAGAAACATAGGAAAAAAATTAAGAAAATGTACAATAACTTTTTTGAGGGATAGCAAATTTGCTTAAGTTTCTTCATAAGTCTATAGTTAAGGAAATAATGGCAGTTAAGAATATATTTCTTCTTAAGAAGGTTTTGTGATTCCGGCCTCAACATCTCACACAGGAGCAACAGAGCAACGGACACCCCGCCCAGACAAGTGAGAAACCCTCCCAGACCCGCAAGACCCCCTCCCGAAGGACCTGCACCGAGACCACAGCTTCACCAGCCAAACCCCAACTAGCTGAGACCACCCCAAACAAACCCTGGCCACACCCTATATAGGCCCCCCCAGAACAAACCTATGCCCCTTCTGCCACCCACCATGCTCCCCGCCCCTGTAGCAAGGACCTCAACATGACAGCCGTATGCCCAGGCCGTGAGCAGAGCAACAGGCCCAACCCCCACTAATGCACCTCGCCAAGTCCCATCCTGCAACCTAAGAGGTATGTATCAGATGCTCAATATGCTCTGCTCACACCTACTGTAATGGTCTGGGCCTAAACCACACAAAACAACACTATGGAACAAAGCTTTTACTATCTCTCCTGGAAAATACAAGGTCTGAGGTCATCTGCCTTTGGCCTAAAGAGCAGGAACCCAGACTTCATCAAAGAAATTGGAAATAAAGACATTGTCATCCTACAAGAAACATGGTATAGAGGAGTAATCCCATCCACCAAGCTACCAGGTGTGAAACAGGGAAAAGACTCAGGGGGTATGCTAATTTGGTATATAGCAGAACTAACCAACTCTATTAAATTAGTCAAAACATGGAACATTTTACATCTGGCTAGAAATTAATAAAGAAATGATCTCAACAGAGAAACATTTCCTCATGTGTGTTACCTACAGCCCCCCCAATAGAATCCCCATACTTTAACGATGACAGCTTCTCCATTCTAGAGGGGGAGATAAACCCTTTCTGGGCCCAGGGACATGTACTAGTCACTACTAAATGCCAGAACTGGACAAGATACTCTCAGCATACAGGAAGACAACACCTACATGGAGGTGACTGTTTTCCCTCCCAAATATGCCCCCCCTAGACACAACTATGACAAAACGACCCACAAAAATGGGTCACAAACACTGCAGCTCTGTCACATGCTGGGTCTATACATAGTAAATGGTAGGCCTGGCAGGATGGGCTCATCCCATTGCAGTAATTCTGTAGATTACTTTAACACTGACCTCAACCCAGTCTCTCAGACGTCTACAGTCAGCCCACTTTTCAATGTTCTACTGCTAACCTACAAAGCATTACATGGGCTTACTCCTACCTATCTCTCCCATTTGGTCCTGCCGTACATACCTACACGTACGCTACGGTCACAAGACGCAGGTCTCCTTATTGTCCCTAGAATTTCTAAGAAAACAGGTTTCTCTAAGTTTCTTCCGAGTTCTGGTTTTTCCTAGCCACCATGCTTCTACACTTGCATTGCTTGCTGTTTGGGGTTTTAGGCTGGGTTTCTGTACAGCACTTTGTGACATCATCTGATGAAAGAAGGACTTTATAAATACATTTTATTGATTGATTGATTGATTGATTGATTGATTGATTGATTGACTAACACCTCTATCAGATCACAGCAAAATCAAAGTCTACCTGAACAGAGCAATACTCAACCACGAAGCATCAAAGCCAAAGGAAATGCACAATATTATGAAATGCTGAAGATGAGAGGAAAGTAGTATAGAAACCAAAAACAATTAGGCAACAACAAATGAAATCCCTTTTAGACAAAACATTTCACTGTAATAGTGAAGGTGTAAACTTGGCAGCAGAAAGCCTAAATTGTCCATTTGACCTTTTGCTTCCCGAACAAATCTAAATATTTCAAGCATACAACCTATGAAAATGAACAATGACAAATGGCTTGATGAAGAATGGAAAAACCTAACAAAGAAACTGAGAAACCGTGGTGTTGTAGGAAAAACAAACAACATTATAAATTCCATGTATACAAACAACAAGTGTGCGGTTAAATTGGTTAGAAAAAACAGACACATTCCTTTCCACAGGGCAATGGGGAGAGACAGGGAAGCCGCTTAAGCCCCACCCTCTTCAACATACAGTTGAAGTCGGAAGTTTAAATACACTTAGATTGGAGTCATTAAAACTTGTTTTTCAACCAATCCACAAATTTCTTGTTGACAAACTATAGTTTTGGCAAGACGATTACGACATCTACGTTGTGCATGACACAATTCATTTTTTCAACAATTGTTTACAGATTATTTCACTGTATCACAATTCCACTGGATCATAAGTTTACATACACTAAGTTGACTGTGCCTGTAAACAGCTTGGAAAATTCCAGAAAATTATGTCATGGCTTTAGAGCTTCTGATAGGCTAATTGGCATCATTTGAGTAAATTGTAGGTGTACCTGTGTATGAATTTAAAGATTTTAATGTATTTCTACCTTCAAACTCAGTGCCTCTTTGCTTGACATCATGGGAAAATCAAAAGAAATCCGCCAAGACCTCAGAAAAATAATTGTAGATCTCTACAAGTCTGGTTCATCCTTGGGACCACGCAGCTGTCATACCGCTCAGGAAGGAGATGCATTCTGTGTCCTAGAGCCACTGCTCCAAAACCGCCATAAAAAAGCCAGACTACGGTTTGCAACTGCACATGGGGACAGAGGTTGTACTTTTTGGAGAAATGTCCTCTGGTCTGATGAAACAAAAATAGAACTGTTTGGCCATAATGACCATTGTTATGTTTGGAGGAAAAGGGGGGTGGCTTGCAAGCAGAAGAACACCATCCCAACTGTGAAGCACAGGGTGGAAGCATCATGTTTTGGGGGTGCTTTGCTGCAGGAGGGACTGGTGCACTTCACAAAATAGATGGCATCATAAGAAGGGAAATTATGTGGATATATTGAAGCAATATCTCAAGACATCAGTCAGGAAGTTAAAGCTTGGTCACAAATGGGTCTTCCTAATGAACAATGACCCCAAGCATACTTCCAAAGTTGTTACATTTACATTACATTTACATTTAAGTCATTTAGCAGACGCTCTTATCCAGAGCGACTTACAAATTGGTGCATTCACCTTATGACATCCAGTGGAACAGTCACTTTACAATAGTGCATCTAAATCTTAAAGGGGGGGTGAGAGGGATTACTTATCCTATCCTAGGTATTCCTTAAAGAGGTGGGGTTTCAGGTGTCTCCGGAAGGTGGTGATTGACTCCGCTGTCCTGGCGTCGTGAGGGAGTTTGTTCCACCATTGGGGGCCAGCGCAGCGAACAGTTTTGACTGGGCTGAGCGGGAGCTGTACTTCCTCAGTGGTAGGGAGGCGAGCAGGCCAGAGGTGGATGAACGCAGTGCCCTTGTTTGGGTGTAGGGCCTGATCAGAGCCTGGAGGTACTGAGGTGCCGTTCCCCTCACAGCTCCGTAGGCAAGCACCATGGTCTTGTAGCGGATGCGAGCTTCAACTGGAAGCCAGTGGAGAGAACAGAGGAGCGGGGTGACGTGAGAGAACTTGGGAAGGTTGAACACCAGACGGGCTGCGGCGTTCTGGATGAGTTGAAGGGTTTAATGGCACAGGCAGGGAGCCCAGCCAACAGCGAGTTGCAGTAATCCAGACGGGAGATGACAAGTGCCTGGATTAGGACCTGCGCC
This sequence comes from Oncorhynchus gorbuscha, assembly GCF_021184085.1. Taxonomy (NCBI): domain Eukaryota; kingdom Metazoa; phylum Chordata; class Actinopteri; order Salmoniformes; family Salmonidae; genus Oncorhynchus; species Oncorhynchus gorbuscha. Next base: position 18,346,309 of record NC_060178.1, read on the forward strand.
GCTTCCTGTGTGAGGCAGGGTCGTACTCTGCGGATGTTGTAGAGCATGAACCTACAGGAACGGGCCACCGCCTTGATGTTGGTTGAGAACGACAGGGTGTTGTCCAGGATCACGCCAAGGTTCTTGGCGCTTTGGGAGGAGGACACAATGGAGTTGTCAACCGTGATGGCGAGATCATGGAACGGGCAGTCCTTCCCCGGGAGGAAGAGCAGCTCCGTCTTGCCGAGGTTCAGCTTGAGGTGGTGATCCGTCATCCACACTGATATGTCTGCCAGACATGCAGAGATGCGATTCGCCACCTGGTCGTCAGAAGGGGGAAAGGAGAAGATTAATTGTGTGTCGTCTGCATAGCAATGATAGGAGAGACCATGTGAGGTTATGACAGAGCCAAGTGACTTGGTGTATAGCGAGAATAGGAGAGGGCCAAGAACAGAGCCCTGGGGGACACCAGTGTTGAGAGCGCGTGGTGAGGAGACAGATTCTCGCCATGCCACCTGGTAGGAGCGGCCTGTCAGGTAGGACGCAATCCAAGCGTGGGCCGCGCCGGAAATGCCCAACTCGGAGAGGGTGGAGAGGAGGATCTGATGGTTCACAGTATCGAAGGCAGCCGATAGATCTAGAAGATCTACTGAGCAGTCTCAGTTGAATGACTAGTCTTGAAACCTGACTGATTTGGATCAAGAAGGTCATTCAGAGAGAGATAGCGGGAGAGCTGGCCAAGGACGGCACGTTCAAGAGTTTTGGAGAGAAAAGAAAGAAGGGATACTGGTCTGTAATTGTTGACATCGGAGGGATCGAGTGTAGGTTTTTTCAGAAGGGGTGCAACTCTCGCTCTCTTGAAGACGGAAGGGACGTAGCCAGCGGTCAGGGATGAGTTGATGAGCGAGGTGAGGTAAGGGAGAAGGTCTCCGGAAATGGTCTGAAGAAGAGAGGAGGGGATAGGGTCAAGCGGGCAGGTTGTTGGGCGGCCAGTTGTGGCAAAATGGCTTAATAAATCCTCTTAGGGAAGCTGCGAAAATTTGCAGCTTTTTGTTAAAAATCGCGCAACATTTCAGCGCCCTGCTATTCATGCCAGGAATATAGTATATGCATATGATTATTATGTGTGGATAGAAAACACTCAGACGTTTCTAAAACTGGTTACATCACGGCTGTGACTATAACAGAACGTGCGTTTCATCGAAAAGTGCAGGAAAATCTGATCACTGAAAATGGAAAAAAATATCCATATGCCACTTCCAAGGATTGTTAAAGGTGAACCGGATTAAATGAGGTCGAGGTTGCAATACCTACAGCTTCCAATCGATGTCAACAGTCTTGTCATTTGCCTACGATTTGTTTCTTGGTCAAACAAAGAAGAGACAAGCCATTTCTTCTTGTATCCGACCGGATATTTTGGTTGAGATTTATCCGGACAGCATTTTCAGGCGGACAGCTAAAGAATATACTTCGCCTCGTGATCAATTTTATCGCTTATTAACGTGTACTAATACCTAAAGTTGCATTACAAAATTATTTCGAAGTGTTTTGTGAAAGTTTATCGTCAACTTTTTTAATTTAAAAAATGACGTTACGTTAGAAAACACAGTGTTCATAGATCGATATCTAGGCTATATATGGACCGATTTAATCGAAAAAATACCCAACATGATGTTTATGGGACATCTAGGAGTGCCAAGAAAGAAGCTCGTCAAAGGTAATGAATGTTTTATATTTTATTTGTGCGTTTTGAGTTGCCCCCGGCTATCGCAAAATCTGTCGTTAGGTGATGTTGAAGTATTTTGGGGCATACATGCTATCAGATAATAGCTTCTCATGCTTTCGCCGAAAAGCATTTTACAAATCTGACTTGGTGGATAGATTCACAACGAGTGTAGCTTTAATTCAGTACATTGTATGTGCATTTTAATGAAAGTTTGAGTTTTATCAAAAACTATAGGTGGCGCAACTTGAAATTTCTGCTGATTTATGTTCCCACCTCGGAACCACGGCCCTAACAAGTTTTAAGAACAAAGTCAAGGTATTGGAGTGGCCATCACAATGCCCTGGCCACAAACCCATTGAAGATTTGTGGGCAGAACTGAAAAAGCAAGGAGGCAAGGAGGCCTACAAACCTGACTCAGTTACACCAGCACTGTCAGGAGGAATGGGCCAAAATTCACCCAACTTATTGTGGGAAGCTTATGGAAGGTTACCCTGAAACATTTGACCCAAGTTAAACAATTTAAAGGCAATGCTACCAAACACCAATTAAGTGTATGTACACTTCTGACCCACTGGGAATGTGATGAAAGAAATAAAAGTTGAAATAAATAATTCCCTCTACTATTATTCTGACATTTCACATTCTTAAGATAAAGTGGTGATCCTAACTGACCTAAAAACAGGACATTTTAACTAGGATTAAATGTCAGGAATTTTGAAAAACTGAGTTGAAATGTATTTGGCTAAGGTGTATGTAAACTTCCGACTTCAACTGTATATATCAAGGAATTGGCGAGGACACTAGAACAGTCTACAGCACCCGGCTTCACCCTACTAAAATGTCTACTGTTTGATGATGATCTGGTGCTTCTGTCCCCAACCAAGGAGGGGCTACAGCAGCACCTAGATCTTCTGCACAGACCTGGACCCTGACAGGAAATCTCAGTAAGACCAAAATAATGGTGTTCCAAAAAGGTCCAGTTGCCAGGACCACAAATACAAATTCCATCTAGACACCATTGCCCCTAGAGCACACAAAAAACGATACATACCTCGGCCTAAACATCAGAGCCACAGGTAACTTCCACAAAGCTGTGAACAATCTTAGAGACAAGGCAAGAAGGTATTTCTATGCCATCAAAAGGAACATAACATTTTACATACCAATTAGGATCTGGCTAAAAATACTTGAATCAGTTATAAAAACCCTTGCCCTTTATGGTTGTGAGGTCTGGGGTCCGCTCATCAACCAAGACATCACAAAATGGGACAATCACCAAACTGAGGCACTGCATGCAGAATTCTGCAAAAATATCCTCCATGTATAACGGAAAACACCAAATAATGCATGCAGAGCATAATTAGGCCGATACCTGCTAATGATCCAATGATCTAAATTCTACAACCACCTAAAAGGAAGCGGTTCCCAAACCTTCCATAACAAAGCCATTACCTACAGAGAGATGAACCTGGAGAAGAGTCCCCTAAGAATGCTGGTCCTGGGGCTCTGTTCACAAACACAAACAGACCCCACAGAGCCCCAGGACAGAAACACAATTAGACCCAACCAAATCATGACAAAACAAAAAGATAATTACTTGACACATTGGAAAGAATTCACAAAAAACAGAGCAAACTAGAATACTATTTGGCCCTAAACAGAGAGTACACAGTGACAGAATACCTGACCACTGTGACCGACTCAAAATTATGAAAAGCTTTGTACAGACTCAGTGAGCATAGCCTTGCTATTGATAAAGGTCACCGTAGGCAGACCTGGCTCCCAAGAGAAGACAGGCTATGTGCACACTGCCCACAAAATGAGGAGGAAACTGAGCTGCACTTCTTCTTAACCTCATTGAGCATTTTGCACTGTGCTCTTCCAATCATCTATGCAGGACGGCCACTCCTAGGGAGAGTAACAACAGTGCTGAACTTTCTCCATTTATAGACAATTTGTCTTTCCGTGGACTGATGAACAGTCTTTTCGAGAGGATTTTAGAGATACTTTTGTAACCCTTTCCAGCTTTATGCAAGTCAACAATTCTTAATCTTA
>NC_060178.1:18355068-18495068 GCF_021184085.1 Oncorhynchus gorbuscha
TTCCCTACACTACAACACTCTGTTCCCTACACTACAACACTATGTTCTCTACACTACTACACTCTGTTCTCTACACTACTACACTCTGTTCTCTACACTACAACACTCTGTTCCCTACACTACAACACTCTGTTCCCTACACTACAACACTCTGTTCCCTACACTACAACACTCTGTTCCCTACACTACAACACTCTGTTCTCTACACTACAACACTCTGTTCTCTACACTACTACACTCTGTTCTCTACACTACAACACTCTGTTCCTACACTACACACTCTGTTCCCTACACTACTACACTCTGTTCCCTACACTACAACACTCTGTTCCCTACACTACAACACTCTGTTCCCTACACTACAACACTCTGTTCCCTACACTACAACACTCTGTTCCCTACACTACAACACTCTGTTCCCTACACTACAACACTCTGTTCCCTACACTACAACACTCTGTTCCCTACACTACAACACTCTGTTCCCTACACTACAACACTCTGTTCCCTACACTACAACACTCTGTTCCCTACACTACAACACTCTGTTCCCTACACTACAACACTCTGTTCCCTACACTACAACACTCTGTTCCCTACACTACTACACTCTGTTCCCTACACTACAACACTCTGTTCCCTACACTACAACACTCTGTTCCCTACACTACAACACTCTGTTCCCTACACTACAACACTCTGTTCCCTACACTACAACACTCTGTTCCCTACACTACAACACTCTGTTCCCTACACTACAACACTATGTTCCCTACACTACAACACTCTGTTCCCTACACTACAACACTCTGTTCTCTACACTACAACACTCTGTTCCCTACACTACAACACTCTGTTCCCTACACTACAACACTCTGTTCCCTACACTACAACACTCTGTTCCCTACACTACAACACTCTGTTCCCTACACTACTACACTCTGTTCCCTACACTACTACACACTCTGTTCTCTACACTACAACACTCTGTTCCCTACACTACAACACTCTGTTCCCTACACTACAACACTCTGTTCCCTACACTACAACACTCTGTTCCCTACACTACAACACTCTGTTCTCTACACTACACTACACTCTGTTCCCTCTACACTACTACACTCTGTTCTCTACACTACAACACTCTGTTCCTACACTACAACACTCTGTTCCCTACACTACAACACTCTGTTCCCTACACTACAACACTCTGTTCCCTACACTACTACACTCTGTTCCCTACACTACAACACTCTGTTCCCTACACTACAACACTCTGTTCCCTACACTACAACACTCTGTTCCCTACACTACAACACTCTGTTCCCTACACTACAACACTATGTTCCCTACACTACAACACTCTGTTCTCAACACTACAACACTCTGTTCCCTACACTACACCACTCTGTTCCCTACACTACTACACTCTGTTCCCTACACTACAACACTCTGTTCCCTACACTACAACACTCTGTTCCCTACACTACAACACTCTGTTCTCTACACTACAACACTCTGTTCCCTACACTACAACACTCTGTTCCCTACACTACTACACTCTGTTCCCTACACTACAACACTCTGTTCCCTACACTACTACACTCTGTTCCCTACACTACTACACTCTGTTCTCTACACTACAACACTCTGTTCTCTACACTACTACACTCTGTTCTCTACACTACAACACTCTGTTCCCTACACTACTACACTCTGTTCCCTACACTACAACACTCTGTTCCCTACACTACAACACTCTGTTCCCTACACTACAACACTCTGTTCCCTACACTACAACACTCTGTTCCCTACACTACAACACTCTGTTCCCTACACTACAACACTCTGTTCCCTACACTACAACACTCTGTTCCCTACACTACAACACTCTGTTCCCTACACTACTACACTACCCTACACTACTACACTCTGTTCTCTACACTACAACACTCTGTTCTCTACACTACAACACTCTGTTCCCTACACTACAACACTCTGTTCCCTACACTACAACACTCTGTTCCCTACACTACAACACTCTGTTCCCTACACTACAACACTCTGTTCCCTACACTACAACACTCTGTTCCCTACACTACTACACTCTGTTCCCTACACTACTACACTCTGTTCCCTACACTACTACACTCTGTTCCCTACACTACAACACTCTGTTCCCTACACTACAACACTCTGTTCCCTACACTACAACACTCTGTTCCCTACACTACAACACTCTGTTCTCTACACTACAACACTCTGTTCTCTACACTACAACACTCTGTTCCCTACACTACAACACTCTGTTCCCTACACTACAACACTCTGTTCCCTACACTACAACACTCTGTTCCCTACACTACAACACTCTGTTCCCTACACTACAACACTCTGTTCCCTACACTACAACACTCTGTTCCCTACACTACTACACTCTGTTCCCTACACTACAACACTCTGTTCCCTACACTACAACACTCTGTTCCCTACACTACAACACTCTGTTCCCTACACTACTACACTCTGTTCCCTACACTACAACACTCTGTTCTCTACACTACAACACTCTGTTCTCTACACTACAACACTCTGTTCCCTACACTACAACACTATGTTCCCTACACTACAACACTCTGTTCCCTACACTACTACACTCTGTTCCCTACACTACAACACTCTGTTCCCTACACTACAACACTCTGTTCCCTACACTACAACACTCTGTTCCCTACACTACAACACTCTGTTCTCTACACTACAACACTCTGTTCTCTACACTACAACACTCTGTTCCCTACACTACAACACTCTGTTCCCTACACTACAACACTCTGTTCCCTACACTACAACACTCTGTTCCCTACACTACAACACTCTGTTCCCTACACTACAACACTCTGTTCCCTACACTACAACACTCTGTTCCCTACACTACAACACTATGTTCCCTACACTACAACACTCTGTTCCCTACACTACAACACTCTGTTCCTACACTACAACACTCTGTTCCCTACACTACAACACTCTGTTCCCTACACTACAACACTCTGTTCCCTACACTACAACACTCTGTTCCCTACACTACAACACTCTGTTCCCTACACTACAACACTCTGTTCCCTACACTACAACACTCTGTTCTCTACACTACAACACTCTGTTCCTACACTACAACACTCTGTTCCCTACACTACAACACTCTGTTCCCTACACTACAACACTCTGTTCCCTACACTACAACACTCTGTTCCCTACACTACAACACTCTGTTCTCTACACTACAACACTCTGTTCCCTACACTACAACACTCTGTTCCCTACACTACAACACTCTGTTCCCTACACTACAACACTCTGTTCCCTACACTACAACACTCTGTTCTCTACACTACAACACTCTGTTCCCTACACTACAACACTCTGTTCCCTACACTACAACACTCTGTTCCCTACACTACAACACTCTGTTCTCTACACTACAACACTCTGTTCCCTACACTACAACACTCTGTTCTCTACACTACAACACTCTGTTCCCTACACTACAACACTCTGTTCCCTACACTACAACACTCTGTTCCCTACACTACAACACTCTGTTCCCTACACTACAACACTATGTTCTCTACACTACTACACTCTGTTCTCTACACTACTACACTCTGTTCTCTACACTACAACACTCTGTTCTCTACACTACAACACTCTGTTCCCTACACTACTACACTCTGTTCTCTACACTACTACACTCTGTTCTCTACACTACTACACTCTGTTCTCTACACTACAACACTCTGTTCTCTACACTACAACACTCTGTTCTCTACACTACAACACTCTGTTCCCTACACTACAACACTCTGTTCCCTACACTACTACACTCTGTTCCCTACACTACAACACTCTGTTCTCTACACTACAACACTATGTTCTCTACACTACAACACTCTGTTCCCTACACTACAACACTCTGTTCCCTACACTACAACACTCTGTTCTCTACACTACAACACTATGTTCTCTACACTACAACACTCTGTTCCCTACACTACAACACTCTGTTCCCTACACTACAACACTCTGTTCTCTACACTACAACACTCTGTTCCCTACACTACAACACTCTGTTCTCTACACTACAACACTCTGTTCCCTACACTACAACACTATGTTCCCTACACTACAACACTCTGTTCCCTACACTACAACACTCTGTTCCCTACACTACAACACTCTGTTCCCTACACTACAACACTCTGTTCCCTACACTACAACACTCTGTTCCCTACACTACAACACTCTGTTCCCTACACTACAACACTCTGTTCCCTACACTACAACACTCTGTTCCCTACACTACAACACTCTGTTCCCTACACTACAACACTATGTTCCCTACACTACAACACTCTGTTCCCTACACTACAACACTCTGTTCCCTACACTACAACACTCTGTTCCCTACACTACTACACTCTGTTCCCTACACTACTACACTCTGTTCCCTACACTACTACACTCTGTTCCTACACTACTACACTCTGTTCCCTACACTACTACACTCTGTTCCCTACACTACTACACTCTGTTCCCTACACTACTACACTCTGTTCCCTACACTACTACACTCTGTTCCCTACACTACATTAGTCACTTTAAATAACGCTTTACATGACTCATCTCATATGTATATACTGAATTCTATACCATCTACTGCATCTTGCCTATGCAGCACAGCCATCGCTCATCCATATATTTATATCTACATATTCATCCCTTACATTTGTGTGTATAAGGTGGTTGTTGTGAATTTGTTACATTACTTATTAGATATTACTGCATTATCGGAACTGGAAGCACAAGCATTTCGTTACAGTCACATTAACATCTGCTAACCATGTGTATGTGACCAATAACATGTGATTTGATTTGACTTGATTTGACTTTATTTGATTTACAACACTCTGTTCCCTACACTACAACACTCTGTTCCCTACACTAAAACACTCTGTTCCCTACACTAAAACACTCTGTTCCCTACACTAAAACTGCATCATGATGACGCTGACTGACATATAGGCTGTGTGTGTGTGTGGGGGGGGGGGGGGGGAGTATTCAGACCCCTTCACCTTTTCGGACCCCTTCACCTTTTCCACATGTTGTTAGGTTACAGCCTTATTCCAAAATATATTAAATATTTTCTCCCCCTCATCAATCTACACACAATACCTCGTAATGACAAAGCGAAAATAGGTTTTTAGAAATCTGAGCAAATAAAAAACTTAAAATACCTTATTTACGTAACTATTCAGACCCTCTACTATGAGACTCGAAATTGAGCTCAGGTGCATCCTGTTTCCATTGATCATCCTTGAGATATTTCTACAACTTGATTGGAGTCCACCTGTGGTAAATTCAATTGATTGGACATGATTTGGAAATGCACACACACCTGTCTATATAAGGTCCCACAGTTGACAGTCCATGTCAGAGCAAAAACCAAGTCATGAGGTCAAAGGAATTGTCTGTAGAACTCTGAGACAGGACTGTGTCGAGGCACAGATCTGGGGAAGGGTACCAAAACATTTCTGCTGCATTGAAGGTCTCCAAGAACACAGTGGCCTCCATCATTCTTCAATGGAAGAAGATTGGAACCACCTAGATTTTCCCTGGAGCTGGCCGCCTGGCCAAACTAAGCAATCAGGGAAGAAGGGCCATGGTCAAGGAGGTGACCCAAGAACCTGATGGTCACTCTGACAGAGGTTCCTCTGTGGAGTTCCTCTGTGGAGATGGGAGAACCTTCCAGAAGCCCAACAATCTCTGCAGCACTCCACCAATCAGGCTTTTATGGTAGTGGCCAGATGTAAGCCACTCCTTAGTAAAAGGTACATGACAGCCTGCTTGGAGTTTTCCAAAAAGGCACCTAAATGACTCTCAGACCATGAGAAACAAAATTCTCTGGTCTGATGAAACCAAGATTAAACTCTTTGGCCTGGAGGAAACCTGGCACCATCACTACGGTGAAGCATGGTGGAGGCAGCATCATGCTGTGGGGATGTTTTTCAGCGGCAGGGACTGTGGGAGACTAGTCAGGATCAAGGGAAAGATGAACGGAGCAAAGTACAGAGAGATCTTTGATGAAAACCTGCTCCAGAGCGCTCAGGAACTCAGTCTGTTGTGAAGGTTCACCTTCCAACAGGACAACAACCTTTAGCAGACAGCCAAGACAACGCAGGAGTGGCATCGGGACAAGTCTCTGAATGTCCGTGAGTGGCCCACCCAGAGCCCGGACTTGAACCCGATTGAACATCTCTGAAGAGACTTGAAAATAGCTGTGCAGCGAAGCTCCCCATCCAACCTGACAGAGCTTGAGAGGATCTGCAGAAAAGAATGGGATAAACTCCCCAAATACAGGTGTGCCAAGCTTGTAGCGTCATACCCAAGAAGATTCAAGGCTGTAATCTCTGTCAAAGGTGCTTCAACAGAGTACTGAGTAAAGGGTCTGTAAATTATGTAAATTCGATATTTCATTTTTTTCCTAAAACATTCAAAAAATCTGTTTTTGCTTTGTCCTTATGGGGCATTGTGTATAGATTAATGAGGGGGGGAACAATTTAATTAATTTTAGTATATGGTTGTAACATAACAACATGTGGAAAAAGTCAAGGGGTCTGAATACTTTCCGAATGCACTGTATAACACAGTGTTTCAGTCAAGACATGACTGATGAGTATTCTACACAACAGGGGTGTCAAACTCATTCCATGGAGGGCCTAGTGTCTGTGGGCTTTTGTTTTTCCCTTTCAATTAAGACCTAGACAACCAGGTGTGTTCCTTACTAATTAGTGATCTTAATTCATAAATCCAGTACAAGAGAGGAGCGAAAACCTGCAGACAAGCGGCCCTCTGTGGAATGAGTTTGACACAGGTGCCCTACAGTCACAACTCAAGTATAAAACAAATAGTACATAACTGTCTGTCTAGCTTGTAATCTGACTGTTTGTTTTTGATTAAATCAACCATGATTAAATATCTGCAAATATCATTAACGACAAGCATGGGCACGGATAGACACACAAGAACAAGACGACTTTCTCCCACACACAGACAGATTCATTATGACAGCCTTAAACGTAAGCTCAGCGAAATGACGTTGACACGAGCAGCACCGCAGATATTGAGATGAGCAAGATGCAAAGCTTTGCTCTTACAAAGTCACACACAGTATCTGCGTATGTGCATGGGTTCGCTTCACGCTGTTAGAGCGTAGTAGCCACGGGACCAAAACAGAGGAGAATTTGAGCCTCTCGCTTCAACGCTCTTAGTTGTTGAGGATACTGGCCCACTATGCTGTTTACTTTCTGCATCTACGTCATATCGCTGAGTCTACATTCAAGGTTTCTGTTTTTCTCAGCCAGGCATTAAAGTGCAGCCAAAAGTCCTGTTTTCTCTCAAATTCACATCACCCATTTGTGTTCTAGCCGGTTCTATCCATTAGAATAACAGTTATGGACGGGACAGACAGGCAGACATCATTTCCCTAGAGCTCCCTCCATCCCTCAATCCTAGCCTGGAGAAAAACACACAGACAGTGGGAGGATTCTTCCTTGACCCCTGGCCTGTGAACCCTGGCTCTGCTCAGCAGGGTCAAAGGGGGTCAGTCTGTCTCTGGGGGGGTAAGCACCTGGATCATTGTACTGAGCGGGCGACAGAGGGGAGGGGGAGCTGGAGAGTTGAATCAACCATTTAGTTCACTTTTTTGATTATCACCCATTCTCTCTCTGTCTCTCTCACTCTCTCTCTCTCCACCCCCCATCTCTCTCGGAGGTGAACAAGGAACTATTTTAGTGCTATCCGAGAAACCCCACATTTTCCGTAAATATGGTATTGGAACTTACAGTACTTCTCATACATATTTTGTATTTCTCGTGTGTTTTATTTTTAGTATGACATTGATATTGATTACTGCATTGTTGGGGTTAGAGCTGCAAGAAAGGTATTTCACTGTACTTGTACAGGTGAGATTAAAAGCTGAAACTTGAAACATAGTGGCTTTGGGTGGGGCTCTGGTCTGGATATAAGTTCAAAAACAACAGTATGGGTTTATCACTTTTATAAAGTATATAATAAGCTCTTGGGCCCATATCCAAGTTGAAATAACAGTGAAATGTTCTGTCTTTTTGTTCCTTTGTAAATGAGAAGCTTAAAGATGAAAATGTTTTGTACTCCAGGTTAAAGAAGCAGAGACCCCAGATAGTAACTGTATGTCTGAGAGAAAGGTGCAATTAAATACTTTACAGTAATGGTGTGGAAGAGGAAGAACCACACTGGCAGACCATCAAAGTCTTGGTTAAGATCATAACGCATAAGGAGTAATCGTTTCAGAATCTGCATGCTCTGGGATGAAAATGCTTAGACACATAAAAGCAGGCATATACCTGCATGGCTTGTACCCAAAATGTGTGGGCAATAAATTGTGGGAATGTCTATGTAGCAGTAATTCAGTGTTTACATATTGTTATCCTCTTGTGACAGGGTTGTAGAAAGCGCGTAGGAATGAGACTCATATGGTATTGCTAACATCATCATTAGGGAATTTCGGAAGATAACTTGCTGAGTTGGACACTACCTTTTCAAATACACAGTAAATTATCAAGACACTGCAACAACAACAACAACAAAAACGTTGAAAATGTGAAGTGAATTAAGTAGGCATAAGACATTGAAAATGTGAAGTGAATTAAGTAGGCATAAGACATTGAAAATGTGAAGTGAATTAAGTAGGCATAAGACATTGAAAATGTGAAGTGAATTAAGTAGGCATAAGACATTGAAAATGTGAAGTGAATTAAGTAGGTTGAAGACATTGAAAATGGGTGGCTGTACATGTGTTGGTGACCACAGCGCTCTAGCCAGGCAGGGATATCTCTTACCTTGTCACACGGTACAGTACAGTAGCAGCCAATGCCAAGGGGAGTCAAACATTGAATGACACATGCCCCCTTATCACCGACAGCACCTCTGCCAAACACACATTGATGGAAAAAACACATAAAAGCAACACACACACGCACACACACACACACACACACACACGCGCACACACACACACGCACACACGCGCACACACGCGCACACACACGCGCACTCACACGCGCACTCACACGCACACACACACATGCATACACACGCACACACGCGCGCACACGCACACACGCACACACGCACACTAAAAAGCGAGAAAGGGTGTATCTGTGGCTCCTCAGAAACATGGCCCTTGGGGCTGTTGACAGTTTCCCAGCCCTCGTGGCTGATGAAAGAGACAGATAGCGTGAGCATGTGGCGTGCAACGGAGAAAAAACAAAACCACAAAGACGCAGAGGGAGAAATAGAAAAAAACAGGGGGAGGAAGGCAGAGGGGAGAAACAGCCCAGAGCACCAGGGCCGTGGCTTTCAGAGCCGCCCCCCACACAGATAGATATCATTGTTGCCTTACGGCATCCAGTTTCCATTCCTGACATTGCCTTAGCAGAGAGAGTCCTGATACAGAATCTGTTAGTGGCTTTATCTGATATCTGCCTGTCCTTGTCTGTCTGACTGTGTCTGACTCTACCTGCCATGTAGCCAGTCCCTCAGCCATTAATACCAGCCCCAGATTCAGCTCGCTGTCTGCCTGCCAACCCTGGTTATCAGGATAATGACCTGCATTTAGGGTCACTATTAGCTGACCCAGCCGCTGGACTTAAACGAAGGCTGTGGCCCAGTGATGGACAGGAGATTTGGAACCCAATACGCCCCAGTGCTCTGGAGGGCAGGGAGGGAAGCACAGTGGTGTATGTGCTGTGTTGTTTGCCTCCATCCCTGCTCTGCTCAGCACTCCCACAAGAAAAACGTGTGGCCCAGGATCCAGTTTCTCGAACACAAACTCGAGCATAAGAGTGCATACAAGCGCGTACAGACAAGATTGCACGCACAGGTCCATTGTCACACACACACACACACACACACACACACACACACACACACACACACACACACACACACACACACACACACACACACACACACACACACACACACACACACACACACACACACACACACACACACACACACACACACACACACACACACACACACACACACACACACACACACACACACACACACACACACACACACACACACACACACACACACACACACACACACACACACACACACACACACACACACACACACACACACACACACACACACACACACACACACACACACACACACACACACACACACACACACAAAGATGGTACAGGAAGACACACATACCCAATCTCTCTCTGTCCGTTCTCTCTCACACACACCAACTCAATAACAATAACAATAATCTACTGATGGAGAGCCTTAACACGCTCAAATTACTGGAGGGTGGCCACAGCAAAAACAACATGTAGCACCACAGAGAGAGAGAGAGAGAGAGAGAGAGAGAGAGAGAGAGAGAGAGAGAGAGAGAGAGAGAGAGAGAGAGAGAGAGAGAGAGAGAGAGAGAGAGAGAGAGAGAGAGAGAGAGAGAGCAGTGGTGCGGATATGACCAGACCACTGTACACATGATGACTACCCAATGAAAAGCTGTACACATGATGACTACCCAATGAAAAGCTGTATACATGATGACTACCCAATGAAAAGCTGTACACATGATGACTACCCAATGAAAAGCTGTACACATGATGACTACCCAATGAAAAGCTGTACACATGATGACTACCCAATGAAAAGCTGTACACATGATGACTACCCAATGAAAAGCTGTACACATGATGACTACCCAATGAAAAGCTGTACACATGATGACTACCCAATGAAAAGCTGTACACATGATGACTACCCAATGAAAAGCTGTATACATGATGACTACCCAATGAAAAGCTGTACACATGATGACTACCCAATGAAAAGCTGTAGACATGATGACTACCCAATGAAAAGCTGTATACATGATGACTACCCAATGAAAAGCTGTACACATGATGACTACCCAATGAAAAGCTGTATACATGATGACTACCCAATGAAAAGCTGTATACATGATGACTACCCAATGAAAAGCTGTACACATGATGACTACCCAATGAAAAGCTGTATACATGATGACTACCCAATGAAAAGCTGTACACATGATGACTACCCAATGAAAAGCTGTATACATGATGACTACCCAATGAAAAGCTGTATACATGATGACTACCCAATGAAAAGCTGTATACATGATGACTACCCAATGAAAAGCTGTATACATGATGACTACCCAATGAAAAGCTGTATACATGATGACTACCCAATGAAAAGCTGTATACATGATGACTACCCAATGAAAAGCTGTATACATGATGACTACCCAATGAAAAGCTGTACACATGATGACTACCCAATGAAAAGCTGTATACATGATGACTACCCAATGAAAAGCTGTACACATGATGACTACCCAATGAAAAGCTGTACACATGATGACTACCCAATGAAAAGCTGTATACATGATGACTACCCAATGAAAAGCTGTATACATGATGACTACCCAATGAAAAGCTGTACACATGATGACTACCCAATGAAAAGCTGTATACATGATGACATGAAAAGCTGACTGATGACTACCAATGAAAAGCTGTACACATGATGACTACCCAATGAAAAGCTGTACACATGATGACTACCCAATGAAAAGCTGTATACATGATGACTACCCAATGAAAAGCTGTACACATGATGACTACCCAATGAAAAGCTGTATACATGATGACTACCCAATGAAAAGCTGTACACATGATGACTACCCAATGAAAAGCTGTACACATGATGACTACCCAATGAAAAGCTGTACACATGATGACTACCCAATGAAAAGCTGTACACATGATGACTACCCAATGAAAAGCTGTATACATGATGACTACCCAATGAAAAGCTGTATACATGATGACTACCCAATGAAAAGCTGTACACATGATGACTACCCAACGAAAAGCTGTATACATGATGACTACCCATCAGCACAAACCAACATCTGCTTAAATGACACTCCAAATCACCAACCACCCGGCAGATAGAAATGATCATCTACATTCTCTCAACATAGTAACATGACATGTCTTCTTCCAGTGATCTTTTCTTTACATTAAGCTTGATGTACTGTAATTTAGTCGTACATTTGTCTAAAAACTTCACCACCAACTTCATTTACACAATGTCATTAGTAGTTTATAAAACAGGGGATTGCGTAATGTTCTTCAAAAAAATCTAGAGGGGGCTCCAAACGGCCTGATACAAATCTGAAATCACTCCAGATAGGACCCTAAAGCCATTGTGTTTAAATGATTCATTAGAGATTGGATGGTTAATGGCTCTTGATGTTAGTGAATGTAAAGCTTATCGGTGGTGAGGACTGTTAGCTCAGTGCCTGTTGAACCCGGCCCAGCCCACTCTGACCCAATCCCAGTAGTACTGGAGCCCTGAGGCGTCGAGTGTGATGGTGTTAATATCTTCATGACGAAAGAACCAGAGCTCTTACCAGATGGCCTGTTCACTGATAGGCTTTAGAACAACAAGCTTTCAGAGAACTGTACTGTCAGTGTCCGTTTGGTTTGGAGATGCCTTTCCTCTGCCATTGTGCTTCATCTTTATCTATTGACCATCACTATATCTTCCTCTGTGATTTTCTACTTAAAGTCAAATCCATTAGACAATCCCAGGCCTGTTAGACAGAGTCAACCAAACGGCAGTGTTTACAGTTTTTTTATGAGGTAACAAATACAAACAGCAGTTTGTTGGTTGTTGGTTGGTTGTTGGTTGGTTGTTGGGTGTTGCTTGGTTGTTCGGTTGTTGGTTGGTTGTTGGTTGGATGTTGGTTGGTTGTTGGGTGTTGCTTGGTTGTTCGGTTGTTGGTTGGTTGGTGGGTTTGTTTGTTGGTTGTTTGTTGGTTGTTTGTTTGTTGGTTAGCAGCTTGATGACTTGTGGTGGGTGCATAGTGTGTTTTCCTGGATTTGTGTGTTGGAAACTGCCATTGTAATTGTACCAGTCTAAGTGTCCCATTTAAGAGCAACATTAGTGTTTTCTATCACTATGCAAATACTGACTATTCATAAACGCAGCAGCTCTATTCCATTGAGGCCAGTGAATGGAAAAGGCATTGGCCGTTTCTGGGAAGGTCAGCTCAGCATAGGCTACCTATTGATATGCAAAAACAAGATATCATAGGAATTGAAATTCGTAACATATCATACTAATTGCACACACAATTATTATTATTATTATTATTATGTATTACAAAAAAGGCCGTAACATATCATACAACATGGATGACATAGTACACAATTGTCGGGGACCCGTTTTGGTTCGTGAGCACTACTTTCAGCACTACTGATTGAAATTATACAAAAACACGAGAGCATCACTTTAAGTACAGACTGGCTGCCTGACAACATCCTGAAAATGATGTCCTCGCATCCCAGGGGTGGCAAGGGTGGCAGGTAGCTAAACGGGTAAAAACGGGTAAACTCCTTAGTAACCAAAAGATTGCTGGTTTGAATCCCGGTGCCAGCAAGGTGTAAAAATCTGCTGTTCTGTTCTTCTACAAAACACAGCTAACAATTTGAGATTGCACCTTCTGTAAAGCGGATGACCTTCTCACACACACTACTACTGCCTTTTAGGAATCTGTACCATCATGGACTTCGGATGAGACAAGGAATTGCAGTCATTCTCACGTTGCCCAAATGAGCTTCCCATCCCTGTGAAAAGGGCTGACTGCAACACATATAATGACATAGGCTGAAAGATTTAAGAATCAACTCATTCTGGGGTATTCCGCGGAAAATCTTTACGTTTCTACTCTGTCATCCTTTTTAGCATCCGTTCCGTACGTATATCACGTCAAGTTAACAGACCAAAACATCTCTCATCCTCTGACACAAGTGTCCCCCTGACATATCACCTTCGGAGATATTCCTGAATATAGAAATAGGAAACAAGGACTTCTCTCTGACCAAGATACCCAGAGAGAGAGAGAGATAGACCGCGAGAGACAGAGAAAGAGAGAGAGAGAGAGAGAGAGAGAGAGAGAGAGAGAGAGAGAGAGAGAGAGAGAGAGAGAGAGAGAGAGAGAGAGAGAGAGAGAGATAGATAGACCGCGAGAGACAGAGAAAGAGAGAGAGAGAGAGAGAGAGAGAGAGAGAGAGAGAGAGAGAGAGAGAGAGAGAGAGAGAGAGAGAGAGAGATAGACCGCGAGAGACAGAGAAAGAGAGAGAGAGAGAGATAGACCGCGAGAGACAGAGAAAGAGAGAGAGAGAGAGAGAGAGAGAGAGAGAGAGAGAGAGAGAGATATACCGTGAGAGACAGAGAAAGAGAGAGAGAGAGAGAGAGAGAGAGAGAGAGAGAGAGAGAGAGATAGACCGCGAGAGACAGAGAAAGAGAGAGAGAGAGAGAGAGAGAGAGAGAGAGAGAGAGAGAGAGAGAGAGAGAGAGAGAGAGAGAGAGAGAGATAGATAGACCGCGAGAGACAGAGAAAGAGAGAAAGCGAGAGAGAGAGAGAAGGCAGTATCCCTTTCTTTTCTGTAAATGCTTATTTACATTTACATTTAAGTCATTTAGCAGACGCTCTTATCCTTATGAATGATTACTCACACATTGCTTTCTTTGGATCTGACACCCCCCCAACCATGTAGTTCCTTGCTTTCTGAACGGAACATCCATTTTTACTAAACTCAAACTGTAGTGAATGAATAACAATGATATAGACACTCTAGCCCAATGATTCTCTCTACCTCTGCATGTTAAACAGGTAGAAGGGGAACGAGTGAGGACAATGGTTGATGTCCACAGATTTCCGGGGACAATTTCTGTCCTGGGGCCATATTGTGGTGTAAATAATAGGTATTGAATGCAGGACCTTACTACATACCTTAATGTGCTGTTGGCCTGTTTCGCTGGCACACTGACAGCCAGGCAGCCACATAACAAGCAGCAGCGAAACAGCACTATAACAAAGGAACTCCTGTACGGAGTGAGTGCCCTATTCTGTGGGTAGCTAGGTAGTTAGGTGAGGATGATGGTTAGCGGTTAGCCTATGACCAACCACTGGTGCCTGCCTGATGCCCTACTTGGGGTTTCACTAATTGAATGACTGGCTTTACCAGCTTTTCCAGTCACGCTAGACTAGGTCTAGGGCTGGGCAGGGAAAACATCAGGCTTCAGTTGTCTTTCAATGTGTTTTAATGTGGTACTGCTCACAGTCTGACACCAGAGATAGCAGTAGTTACAATGCTATTTCCATTGGCTTAATGCCATTTGTACACTATATAACTCAGATCTACTCTCAACTATCCTCAATGACTTTGTATAGACAATATCAACACAGACATAGAAAATAAGAATAGTTTTCCACAAGTCTACAGTTTGAGGCAGATGTGTGTAAGTGTTGCGTGACACAGTTATCACTCTGAGACACTCACCATAACGCATCTCTGTGAGGGCCCTGTTGTCACGGGAACCTGTGTCAGACAGAGTGTGCCTTAAAGCTCTTCTTCATTAGGAGTGTCACAATGTGTGACTCACATTTGTCTCAATGTGAGTCACACTGCCACTGAGACACACAGTCACAGAATCACACTAATCACACTGCCACTGAGACACACAGTCACAGAATCACACTAATCACACTGCCACTGAGACACACAGTCACAGAATCACACTAATCACACTGCCACCAAGACACACAGTCACATAATCACACTAATCACACTGCCACCGAGACACACAGTCACAGAATCACACTAATCACACTGCCACTGAGACACACAGTCACGGAATCACACTAATCACACTGCCACTGAGACACACAGTCACAGATTCACACTAATCACACTGCCACTGAGACACACAGTCACAGAATCACACTAATCACACTGTCACTGAGACACAGTCACAGAATCACACTAATCACACTGCCACCGAGACACACAGTCACAGAATCACACTAATCACACTGCCACCGAGACACACAGTCACAGAATCACACTAATCACACTGCCACCGAGACACACAGTCACAGAATCACACTAATCACACTGCCACCGAGACACACAGTCACATAATCACACTAATCACACTGCCACTGAGACACAGTCACAGAATCACACTAATCACACTGCCACTGAGACACACAGTCACAGAATCACACTAATCACACTGCCACCGAGACACACAGTCACAGAATCACACTAATCACACTGTCACTGAGACACAGTCACATAATCACACTAATCACACTGCCACTGAGACACACAGTCACAGAATCACACTAATCACACTGCCACTGAGACACACAGTCACAGAATCACACTAATCACACTGCCACCGACACACACAGTCACAGAATCACACTAATCACACTGCCACCGAGACACACAGTCACAGAGTAACATTGAGGATGCAGCACCCCCTGCATACTCACAGTCTCCACGTATAAGATATCAGACCTGTTGACTATTGAGGTTTAGAGAACATATGTTTTCACTTATTCTGAATTAGTGTATAGCATGGGGCAAAATGGATTAGGTGGTAATCCCACGCCCAGCCTCAGCTCCATCCCAACCCAGGCAGACCTACTATCAGGTGGCCTATTCACCACAGCAAGACTGGCCCACCAACTTTTAGGTTGATGAGAGCATGAAAACCAAGCTGATTCTATCACAGACTGCAAAGCAATGTGTCTTCCACCTGAGTCACTGTTAAAGGAGGGGAGGGTGTGGCAGTGTGACTGACATTGAATTCCATTCATGCCACAGACAATATGGCTTTTCGCACGCACGCACGCACGCACGCACGCACGCACGCACGCACACACACACACACACACACACGCAAACACACACACGCACGCACGCACGCACGCACGCACGCACGCACACACACACACACACACACACACACACACACACACACACACACACACACACACACACACACACACACACACACACACACACACACACACACACGTTCCAATCTCAGCAGTGATGAGGGTAAACAACAAGGTCATGTGATGTGACTAAGACATACATTCAGTAGGACAGGATAGACTGGTTCAGGGAGTAAACACACACACAGACACACACTGAGCAGGGGACAGTAAAAGGACCCAGGCTGTAATTCTGTCTGGCTCGTAGAGAGTGTAATCTCCAGGGTGGAGTAATGTACATATTGAGTTTCCAGGCAATTCTCTTTTTTTGTTTGGTGATCTGGCTAAAAAGAGGGAAGAGGACAAAAAAATGCATATTTTTCTGCCCGGCACATTGTTGATGAGATGTAATGTAATGTAATACAAGTGGTGGTTAACCTCTTTGGTCTGGGAGAAAACATAGCTACTCCGCTCAGGCTGCTTCTTGATTCCATGACTTCCAAATGGTTTCACATTATCCCGGCAAACATACCGCTTCTTGAACTACGATGTTTGAAATATTGTTCAGATATGCAGCAAATGAGGGGTGAACGGAAAAGTATTGAAATCATCATCAACACGAACCAACAAACATGGATTCAGAGATCTTACAACCTCCCCTTCCTCTGAAGTGATGTGTTGCCGTTCATGAATTCCATGTTAACTATCAACAACCTTCTTCTTCTTCTTCTGCTCTCCAACCACCAACTCCCACACTCATGTTAGGGGTTAAGCATGGAGGAAGGGAGGGTGAGGTAGGGCGCCCCGGAGGGAGAGAGAATGGATTTAAGGTTTTTGCTCCTGGGAGAGGGTAGCTGGCAGGACCTGGGGGGGAGGTGGGAAGGAGGGTGAGATAGGGCGCCCCGGAGGGAGAGAGAATGGATTTAAGGTTTTTGCTCCTGGGAGAGGGTAGCTGGCAGGCCCTGGGGGGGAGGTGGGAAGGAGGGTGGAGGTGACTGAGTGATGGAGGGATGGAAACAAAGGGACGGAGGATTGGGAGAAGGGATAGAAAGGTGGGAGCTCCCCACCTGAGGCTACACATCTCTATTGGGGTCCTGTGCCCTATGTTAAGGTGCAGACTGAAGGAAGGAGGACTGAGCTCCAGACAGCTCAGGAGGCTACACATCTCTATTGGGGTCCTGTGCCCTATGTCAAGGTGCAGACTGAAGGAAGGAGGACTGAGCTCCAGACAGCTCAGGAGGCTACACATCTCTATTGGGGTCCTGTGCCCTATGTCAAGGTGCAGACTGAAGGAAGGAGGACTGAGCTCCAGACAGCTCAGGAGGCTACACATCTCTATTGGGGTCCTGTGCCCTATGTCAAGGTGCAGACTGAAGGAAGGAGGACTGAGCTCCAGACAGCTCAGGAGGCTACACATCTCTATTGGGGTCCTGTGCCCTATGTCAAGGTGCAGACTGAAGGAAGGAGGACTGAGCTCCAGACAGCTCAGGAGGCTACACATCTCTATTGGGGTCCTGTGCCCTATGTCAAGGTGCAGACTGAAGGAAGGAGGACTGAGCTCCAGACAGCTCAGGAGGCTACACATCTCTATTGGGGTCCTGTGCCCTATGTCAAGGTGCAGACTGAAGGAAGGAGGACTGAGCTCCAGACAGCTCAGGAGGCTACACATCTCTATTGGGGTCCTGTGCCCTATGTCAAGGTGCAGACTGAAGGAAGGAGGACTGAGCTCCAGACAGCTCAGGAGGCTACACATCTCTATTGGGGTCCTGTGCCCTATGTCAAGGTGCAGACTGAAGGAAGGAGGACTGAGCTCCAGACAGCTCAGGAGGCTACACATCTCTATTGGGGTCCTGTGCCCTATGTCAAGGTGCAGACTGAAGGAAGGAGGACTGAGCTCCAGACAGCTCAGGAGGCTACACATCTCTATTGGGGTCCTGTGCCCTATGTCAAGGTGCAGACTGAAGGAAGGAGGACTGAGCTCCAGACAGCTCAGGAGGCTACACATCTCTATTGGGGTCCTGTGCCCTATGTCAAGGTGCAGACTGAAGGAAGGAGGACTGAGCTCCAGACAGCTCAGGAGGCTACACATCTCTATTGGGGTCCTGTGCCCTATGTCAAGGTGCAGACTGAAGGAAGGAGGACTGAGCTCCAGACAGCTCAGGAGGCTACACATCTCTATTGGGGTCCTGTGCCCTATGTCAAGGTGCAGACTGAAGGAAGGAGGACTGAGCTCCAGACAGCTCAGGAGGCTACACATCTCTATTGGGGTCCTGTGCCCTATGTCAAGGTGCAGACTGAAGGAAGGAGGACTGAGCTCCAGACAGCTCAGGAGGCTACACATCTCTATTGGGGTCCTGTGCCCTATGTCAAGGTGCAGACTGAAGGAAGGAGGACTGAGCTCCAGACAGCTCAGGAGGCTACACATCTCTATTGGGGTCCTGTGCCCTATGTCAAGGTGCAGACTGAAGGAAGGAGGACTGAGCTCCAGACAGCTCAGGAGGCTACACATCTCTATTGGGGTCCTGTGCCCTATGTCAAGGTGCAGACTGAAGGAAGGAGGACTGAGCTCCAGACAGCTCAGGAGGCTACACATCTCTATTGGGGTCCTGTGCCCTATGTCAAGGTGCAGACTGAAGGAAGGAGGACTGAGCTCCAGACAGCTCAGGAGGCTACACATCTCTATTGGGGTCCTGTGCCCTATGTCAAGGTGCAGACTGAAGGAAGGAGGACTGAGCTCCAGACAGCTCAGGAGGCTACACATCTCTATTGGGGTCCTGTGCCCTATGTCAAGGTGCAGACTGAAGGAAGGAGGACTGAGCTCCAGACAGCTCAGGAGGCTACACATCTCTATTGGGGTCCTGTGCCCTATGTCAAGGTGCAGACTGAAGGAAGGAGGACTGAGCTCCAGACAGCTCAGGAGGCTACACATCTCTATTGGGGTCCTGTGCCCTATGTCAAGGTGCAGACTGAAGGAAGGAGGACTGAGCTCCAGACAGCTCAGGAGGCTACACATCTCTATTGGGGTCCTGTGCCCTATGTCAAGGTGCAGACTGAAGGAAGGAGGACTGAGCTCCAGACAGCTCAGGAGGCTACACATCTCTATTGGGGTCCTGTGCCCTATGTCAAGGTGCAGACTGAAGGAAGGAGGACTGAGCTCCAGACAGCTCAGGAGGCTACACATCTCTATTGGGGTCCTGTGCCCTATGTCAAGGTGCAGACTGAAGGAAGGAGGACTGAGCTCCAGACAGCTCAGGAGGCTACACATCTCTATTGGGGTCCTGTGCCCTATGTCAAGGTGCAGACTGAAGGAAGGAGGACTGAGCTCCAGACAGCTCAGGAGGCTACACATCTCTATTGGGGTCCTGTGCCCTATGTCAAGGTGCAGACTGAAGGAAGGAGGACTGAGCTCCAGACAGCTCAGGAGGCTACACAACAACCAGGCCTCTTACAACATCAGTCTTGTCCTTTAGCCCTCAATGGTAAGTAAGTCAAGCATTCAGAGTCATTGACAGAATACACACCAAGTCCAGGGCAGATAGTCTCTTCACCAAGCCTGTGTGATAACTTGGTGGAGTTGTTTTCAGGGGGAGAATGTCCTGTCAGCTGTAAAAGGTTACTCTGTAGCAGGCAGCTCCATAGAACAAACCACACAGTTTCCAATGGGACTTTGTGCTTGAATTACTAGCCTTCTGAGATGCCCCTTGACCTGTTGACGCTGTCTGTTTTGCCACTGTGGACTGGTGGGAATGACCCCGGGGCAAAAGTGACCTTTCACAGAGTTCATCTCACCACTCTGTCTCTGTGTGAACAGCCTAAAGCTCAATGAGTTCTACCACCATCTATGACACAACTGAATGAAACTGAAAGCTGATAAACTGATGCATGATGTATGCATATATATTGGCATTGAACGACATAAACAGGGGAACTCCTCAATAGCAAAATGTGTGAACTAATAAGCAGCTGTATTCTGCAAGTAATGTAATTTATGGGACGTAATGGCTAGAGCCAGGAGTTTTTTCCTAACCACATGACCTGACCAGGGAAAAACTCCTGGCCCTTTGTGACATTATACATTAGCTAATAGCTCTAGACTGACAGCTTGTTGGACATGTTGTCTCATGTCTAATAGCTCTAGACTGACAGCTTGTTGGACATGTTGTCTCATGTCTAATAGCTCTAGACTGACAGCTTGTTGGACATGTTGTCTCATGTCTAATAGGTCTAGACTGACAGCTTGTTGGATATGTTGTCTCATGTCTAATAGGTCTAGACTGACAGCTTGTTGGATATGTTGTCTCATGTCTAATAGCTCTAGACTGACAGCTTGTTGGACATGTTGTCTCATGTCTAATAGCTCTAGACTGACAGCTTGTTGGACATGTTGTCTCATGTCTAATAGCTCTAGACTGACAGCTTGTTGGACATGTTGTCTCATGTCTAATAGCTCTAGACTGACAGCTTGTTGGACATGTTGTCTCATGTCTAATAGCTCTAGACTGACAGCTTGTTGGACATGTTGTCTCATGTCTAATAGCTCTAGACTGACAGCTTGTTGGACATGTTGTCTCATGTCTAATAGGTCTAGACTGACAGCTTGTTGGATATGTTGTCTCATGTCTAATAGCTCTAGACTGACAACTTGTTGGACATGTTGTCTCATGTCTAATAGGTCTAGACTGACAGCTTGTTGGATATGTTGTCTCATGTCTAATAGCTCTAGACTGACAGCTTGTTGGACATGTTGTCTCATGTCTAATAGGTCTAGACTGACAGCTTGTTGGATATGTTGTCTCATGTCTAATAGCTCTAGACTGACAGCTTGTTGGATATGTTGTCTCATGTCTAATAGCTCTAGACTGACAGCTTGTTGGACATGTTGTCTCATGTCTAATAGCTCTAGACTGACAGCTGGTTGGTTATGTTGTCTCATGTCTAATAGCTCTAGACTGACAGCTTGTTGGACATGTTGTCTCATGTCTAATAGCTCTAGACTGACAGCTTGTTGGACATGTTGTCTCATGTCTAATAGCTCTAGACTGACAGCTTGTTGGACATGTTGTCTCATGTCTAATAGCTCTAGACTGACAGCTTGTTGGTTATGTTGTCTCATGTCTAATAGCTCTAGACTGACAGCTTGTTGGACATGTTGTCTCATGTCTAATAGCTCTAGACTGACAGCTTGTTGGATATGTTGTCTCATGTCTAATAGCTCTAGACTGACAGCTTGTTGGATATGTTGTCTCATGTCTAATAGCTCTAGACTGACAGCTTGTTGGACATGTTGTCTCATGTCTAATAGGTCTAGACTGACAGCTTGTTGGATATGTTGTCTCATGTCTAATAGCTCTAGACTGACAGCTTGTTGGACATGTTGTCTCATGTCTAATAGCTCTAGACTGACAGCTTGTTGGATATGTTGTCTCAGGTCTAATAGCTCTAGACTGACAGCTTGTTGGATATGTTGTCTCATGTCTAATAGCTCTAGACTGACAGCTTGTTGGACATGTTGTCTCATGTCTAATAGGTCTAGACTGACAGCTTGTTGGATATGTTGTCTCATGTCTAATAGCTCTAGACTGACAGCTTGTTGGACATGTTGTCTCATGTCTAATAGCTCTAGACTGACAGCTTGTTGGACATGTTGTCTCATGTCTAATAGCTCTAGACTGACAGCTTGTTGGACATGTTGTCTCATGTCTAATAGCTCTAGACTGACAGCTTGTTGGATATGTTGTCTCATGTCTAATAGCTCTAGACTGACAGCTTGTTGGTTATGTTGTCTCATGTCTAATAGCTCTAGACTGACAGCTTGTTGGATATGTTGTCTCATGTCTAATAGCTCTAGACTGACAGCTTGTTGGACATGTTGTCTCATGTCTAATAGCTCTAGACTGACAGCTTGTTGGACATGTTGTCTCATGTCTAATAGCTCTAGACTGACAGCTTGTTGGACATGTTGTCTCATGTCTAATAGCTCTAGACTGACAGCTTGTTGGACATGTTGTCTCATGTCTAATAGCTCTAGACTGACAGCTTGTTGGACATGTTGTCTCATGTCTAATAGCTCTAGACTGACAGCTTGTTGGACATGTTGTCTCATGTCTAATAGCTCTAGACTGACAGCTTGTTGGACATGTTGTCTCATGTCTAATAGCTCTAGACTGACAGCTTGTTGGACATGTTGTCTCATGTCTAATAGCTCTAGACTGACAGCTTGTTGGACATGTTGTCTCATGTCTAATAGGTCTAGACTGACAGCTTGTTGGACATGTTGTCTCATGTCTAATAGCTCTAGACTGACAGCTTGTTGGTTATGTTGTCTCATGTCTAATAGCTCTAGACTGACAGCTTGTTGGTTATGTTGTCTCATGTCTAATAGCTCTAGACTGACAGCTTGTTGGATATGTTGTCTCATGTCTAATAGCTCTAGACTGACAGCTTGTTGGATATGTTGTCTCATGTCTAATAGCTCTAGACTGACAGCTTGTTGGTTATGTTGTCTCATGTCTAATAGCTCTAGACTGACAGCTTGTTGGATATGTTGTCTCATGTCTAATAGCTCTAGACTGACAGCTTGTTGGACATGTTGTCTCATGTCTAATAGCTCTAGACTGACAGCTTGTTGGACATGTTGTCTCATGTCTAATAGCTCTAGACTGACAGCTTGTTGGACATGTTGTCTCATGTCTAATAGCTCTAGACTGACAGCTTGTTGGACATGTTGTCTCATGTCTAATAGCTCTAGACTGACAGCTTGTTGGACATGTTGTCTCATGTCTAATAGCTCTAGACTGACAGCTTGTTGGACATGTTGTCTCATGTCTAATAGCTCTAGACTGACAGCTTGTTGGACATGTTGTCTCATGTCTAATAGGTCTAGACTGACAGCTTGTTGGACATGTTGTCTCATGTCTAATAGCTCTAGACTGACAGCTTGTTGGTTATGTTGTCTCATGTCTAATAGCTCTAGACTGACAGCTTGTTGGATATGTTGTCTCATGTCTAATAGCTCTAGACTGACAGCTTGTTGGTTATGTTGTCTCATGTCTAATAGCTCTAGACTGACAGCTTGTTGGACATGTTGTCTCATGTCTAATAGGTCTAGACTGACAGCTTGTTGGATATGTTGTCTCATGTCTAATAGCTCTAGACTGACAGCTTGTTGGTTATGTTGTCTCATGTCTAATAGCTCTAGACTGACAGCTTGTTGGTTATGTTGTCTCATGTCTAATAGCTCTAGACTGACAGCTTGTTGGACATGTTGTCTCATGTCTAATAGGTCTAGACTGACAGCTTGTTGGATATGTTGTCTCATGTCTAATAGCTCTAGACTGACAGCTTGTTGGTTATGTTGTCTCATGTCTAATAGCTCTAGACTGACAGCTTGTTGGTTATGTTGTCTCATGTCTAATAACTCTAGACTGACAGCTTGTTGGACATGTTGTCTCATGTCTAATAGCTCTAGACTGACAGCTTGTTGGTTATGTTGTCTCATGTCTAATAGCTCTAGACTGACAGCTTGTTGGTTATGTTGTCTCATGTCTAATAGCTCTAGACTGACAGCTTGTTGGACATGTTGTCTCATGTCTAATAGGTCTAGACTGACAGCTTGTTGGATATGTTGTCTCATGTCTAATAGCTCTAGACTGACAGCTTGTTGGACATGTTGTCTCATGTCTAATAGCTCTAGACTGACAGCTTGTTGGACATGTTGTCTCATGTCTAATAGGTCTAGACTGACAGCTTGTTGGACATGTTGTCTCATGTCTAATAGGTCTAGACTGACAGCTTGTTGGACATGTTGTCTCATGTCTAATAGCTCTAGACTGACAGCTTGTTGGACATGTTGTCTCATGTCTAATAGGTCTAGACTGACAGCTTGTTGGACATGTTGTCTCATGTCTAATAGCTCTAGACTGACAGCTTGTTGGATATGTTGTCTCATGTCTAATAGCTCTAGACTGACAGCTTGTTGGACATGTTGTCTCATGTCTAATAGGTCTAGACTGACAGCTTGTTGGACATGTTGTCTCATGTCTAATAGCTCTAGACTGACAGCTTGTTGGATATGTTGTCTCATGTCTAATAGCTCTAGACTGACAGCTTGTTGGACATGTTGTCTCATGTCTAATAGCTCTAGACTGACAGCTTGTTGGATATGTTGTCTCATGTCTAATAGCTCTAGACTGACAGCTTGTTGGTTATGTTGTCTCATGTCTAATAGCTCTAGACTGACAGCTTGTTGGATATGTTGTCTCATGTCTAATAGCTCTAGACTGACAGCTTGTTGGACATGTTGTCTCATGTCTAATAGCTCTAGACTGACAGCTTGTTGGATATGTTGTCTCATGTCTAATAGCTCTAGACTGACAGCTTGTTGGACATGTTGTCTCATGTCTAATAGCTCTAGACTGACAGCTTGTTGGACATGTTGTCTCATGTCTAATAGCTCTAGACTGACAGCTTGTTGGACATGTTGTCTCATGTCTAATAGCTCTAGACTGACAGCTTGTTGGACATGTTGTCTCATGTCTAATAGCTCTAGACTGACAGCTTGTTGGACATGTTGTCTCATGTCTAATAGCTCTAGACTGACAGCTTGTTGGACATGTTGTCTCATGTCTAATAGCTCTAGACTGACAGCCTGTTGGATATGTTGTCTCATGTCTAATAGCTCTAGACTGACAGCTTGTTGGATATGTTGTCTCATGTCTAATAGCTCTAGACTGACAGCTTGTTGGACATGTTGTCTCATGTCTAATAGCTCTAGACTGACAGCTTGTTGGACATGTTGTCTCATGTCTAATAGGTCTAGACTGACAGCTTGTTGGACATGTTGTCTCATGTCTAATAGCTCTAGACTGACAGCTTGTTGACAGCTTGTTGGATATGTTGTGTCATGTCTAATAGCTCTAGACTGACAGCTTGTTGGACATGTTGTCTCATGTCTAATAGCTCTAGACTGACAGCTTGTTGGACATGTTGTCTCATGTCTAATAGCTCTAGACTGACAGCTTGTTGGACATGTTGTCTCATGTCTAATAGCTCTAGACTGACAGCTTGTTGGATATGTTGTCTCATGTCTAATAGGTCTAGACTGACAGCTTGTTGGATATGTTGTCTCATGTCTAATAGCTCTAGACTGACAGCTTGTTGGACATGTTGTCTCATGTCTAATAGCTCTAGACTGACAGCTTGTTGGACATGTTGTCTCATGTCTAATAGCTCTAGACTGATAGCCTGTTGGATATGTTGTCTCATGTCTAATAGCTCTAGACTGACAGCTTGTTGGACATGTTGTCTCATGTCTAATAGCTCTAGACTGACACCTTGTGAAGACAGAGAGTGTGAAGCCCAGCTTCTTATCACCTTGACGTTGGGCCTGCCAGACCAGACCAGCCAGACCAGACCAGCCAGACCATTCAAAAGACCAGGACAATCAGACATAGCCTATATTTTACAATAGAAAGTCAGTGTGTGCCTGATCGAAAGGATGGGCCTCTGAATGCTGTTCCGGAAAGAACACACAAGCCCTGAAGCATCAGAGAAACCCGCACCACCACTTAACTCCTTCCAGGGATATCATTAGTCATTACCAAGAAACACGGTGCTACCATACAATGGAATAATACAAAGCTTGTAAAGTGTTCTGTTTCCTGGAAACGGACAGCATGAAAAGCGATGGGAAGAGACAAGAACAGATAGTTCAAATCACTCCATCATCTGAGGGCTAGGATGCATCCCAAATGGCACCCTATTCCCTAGATACTGAACTACTTTTGCCCCGGACCCATATGGCTCTGCTCAAAAGTAGTGCACGATCTAGGGAATAGGATGCCATTTTGAGATGCAGCCTTAGTCTTCTGTGCTGCCATGCTCTAGTTAGCAGTGCTAGCTAGTGCCACTGACCTGTCAGCCATGTTCAACCGCTGAGGCATTGGTGCCTTGGTATGTTGGAAAAGTACCCATGGTACTCATAGGCTCAGTGAGTAAATGTTGTTGGTTCCTAAGTGTGCGTTGTGTAAAAGCTAAATGCATGTTTCACTCAACATGCTTTTTTTATACACAAATGTGTATATACAGTGGGGAGAACAAGTATTTGATACACTTACAAAGCATGTAGAGGTCTGTAATTTTTATCATAGGTACACTTCAACTGTGAGAGACGGAATCTAAAACAAAAATCCAGAAAATCACATTGTATGATTTTTAAGTAATTAATTTGCATTGTATTGTATATATATATATTGTATATATATATATATATATATTTTGTATATATATTTGATGGGTTCACTTAAGGCAAGCAAAAGACACAGTGCACACATACTAATACATGTGCGCACACACACCAACACTCACACACAAAGACAGTTGTCTGTCCCATGTCGCAATGTGAGTGAACAATGACATTTACACACTGTGGTCTGTGTAATCATCTCCGCAGTACTTGGTTATTGCATTTGCATGTATCCCCCATGTATCAGACTGATTGAATGGGGCCCTACAGTGGGCTGGCACCAGGGGTCCCACAGTGGACTGGCACCAGGAACCCCACAGTGGGCTGGTACCAGGGGCCCCACAGTGGACTGGCACCAGGGGTCTCACAGTGGATTGGCACCAGGGGCCCCACAGTGGACTGGCACCAGGGACCCCACAGTGGACTGGCACCAGGTGTAACATACTGTAGATACTGAGTGTAGAAAACACTATGGGACTCATAAAGACATGCCTCTACTTCACTACACATAGTGACTGACCCGCTCATTACCTTCTTAAATATGCTGCTGCTCACCCTGTCCTCTCCTGTGGGACTGCTGGACCTGTCTGTGTAGGAGACTAGACCTGCGTCCCAAATGGCACCCTATTCCCTATGGGCCCTGGTCAATAGTAGTGCACTATAAAGGGAATAGGGTGCAGTTTAGGACGTAAGCTAAGAGTACAGGGGCAAATAGAGCCAGCAGGGGGTTTAGACCCAGTCAATAAAATCAATGTGTAAAAATATAAAGGGGGGCCTGC
The DNA here is from genome assembly GCF_021184085.1 of Oncorhynchus gorbuscha. Taxonomy (NCBI): domain Eukaryota; kingdom Metazoa; phylum Chordata; class Actinopteri; order Salmoniformes; family Salmonidae; genus Oncorhynchus; species Oncorhynchus gorbuscha. The sequence continues at coordinate 18,383,054 of NC_060178.1, forward strand.
CAAACTCGGGCAGTGTAGCGTGGGTATTTACAGCCAAGTTAGCGGGCTCCACAGCGGGTGTAACATACTGTAGATACAGACTGAGGAGAGAGGAGAGGAAAGAGAGACATGGGGGGAGAAACAGAAAGAGGAGAGAGAGAGAGAGTCATGTGGGAAGAAACAAAGAAGGAGAGAGGAGAGAGACATGGGGGGGAGACACAGAGAGAGGAGAGAGAGATGGGAGGAGACAGAGAGAGGACAGAGACATGGGAGGGAGACACAGAGAGAAGAGAGAGACATGGGAGGAGACACAGAGAGAGGAGAGAGACATGGGAGGAGACACAGAGAGAGGAGAGAGAGAGAGTCATGTGGGAAGAAACAAAGAAGGAGAGAGGAGAGAGACGTGGGGGGGAGACACAGAGAGAGGAGAGAGAGATGGGAGGAGACAGAGAGAGGAGGCGAGACATGGGAGGGAGACACAGAGAGAAGAGAGAGACATGGGAGGAGACACAGAGAGAGGAGAGAGACATGGGAGGAGACACAGAGAGAGGAGAGAGACATGGGAGGAGACACAGAGAGAGGAGAGAGACATGGGAGGAGACACAGAGAGAGGAGAGAGACATGGGAGGAGACACAGAGAGAGGAGAGAGACATGGGAGGAGACACAGAGAGAGGAGAGGGAGAAACATGGGAGGAGACACAGAGAGAGGAGAGAGACATGGGAGGAGACACAGAGAGAGGAGAGAGGCATGGGGGAGAAACAGAGAGAGGAGAGAGGCATGGGGGAGAAACAGAGAGAGGAGAGAGGCACAGACACAGAGAGAGGAGAGAGGCATGGGGGAGACAGAGAGAGAGAGAGACATGGGGGGACACAGAGAGAGGAGAGAGAGGCATGGGGGGGCAAACACAGAGAGAGGAGAGAGGCATGGGGGAGACACAGAGAGAGGAGAGAGGCACAGGGGGAGACACAGAGAGAGGAGAGAGGCATGGGGGAGACACAGAGAGAGGAGAGAGACATGGGTGAGGCACAGAGAGAGGAGAGAGAGGGGGAGACATGGGGACATGAGACACAGAGAGAGGAGAGAGACATGGGTGAGGCACAGAGAGAGGAGAGAGACATGGGGGAGACACAGAGAGAGGAGAGAGACATGGGGGGGGGAGACACAGAGAGAGGAGAGAGACATGGGAGGAGAGAGACAGAGACATGGGGAGGCACAGAGAGACATGGGGGAGACACAGAGAGAGGAGAGAGACATGGGGAGGCACAGAGAGAGGAGAGAGGCATGGGGGAGACACAGAGAGAGGAGAGAGACATGGGAGGAGACACAGAGAGAGGAGAGAGACATGGGGAGGCACAGAGAGTGGAGAGAGACATGGTGGAGACACAGAGAGAGGAGAGAGACATGGGGGAGGCACAGAGAGGGAAGAGAGACATGGGGAGGCACAGAGAGAGGAGAGAGGCATGGGGGAGACACAGAGAGAGGAGAGAGACATGGGGAAGGTCACAGAGAGGGGAGAGAGGCATGGGGAGAAACACAGAGAGGAGAGAGGCAGAGAGAGGAGAAGAGAGAGGAGAGAGACATGGGGGGAGACACAGAGAGAGGAGAGAGACATGAGGGGAGACACAGAGAGAGGAGAGAGACATGGGGGAGACACAGAGAGAGGAGAGAGGCATGGGGGAGAAACAGAGAGAGGAGAGAGACATGGGGGAGAAACACAGAGAGAGAGAGAGACATGGGGGAGAGAGAGACAGAGACAGAGAGAGGAGAGAGACATGGGGGAGACACAGAGAGAGGAGAGAGACATGGGGGAGACACAGAGAGAGGAGAGAGAGACATGGGGGAGAAACACAGAGAGGAGAGAGAGGCATGGGGGAGAAAGAGAGAGGGGAGGAGGGGGAGACAGAGAGAGAGAGGAGAGAGGCATGGGGGAGGGGGAGAAACAGAGAGAGAGAGAGAGAGGCATGGGGGAGACACAGAGAGAGGAGAGAGACATGGGGGAGAAACACAGAGAGGAGAGAGACATGGGGGAGAACAGAGAGAGGAGAGAGACATGGGGGAGAAACAGAGAGAGAGGAGAGAGACATGGGGGAGAAACAGAGAGAGGAGAGAGACATGGGGGAGAAACAGAGAGAGGAGTCAGAGGGAGAAACAGAGAGAGGAGAGAGACATGGGGGAGAAACAGAGAGAGGAGAGAGGCATGGGGGAGAAACAGAGAGAGGAGAGAGGCATTGGGGGAGAAACAGAGAGAGGAGAGAGACATGGGGGAGAACAGAGAGAGGAGAGAGACATGGGGGGAGAAACAGAGAGAGGAGAGAGACATGGGGGACAGAGAGAGGAGAGAGGCATGGGGGAGAAACAGAGAGAGAGAGAGACATGGGGAGAAACAGAGAGAGGAGAGAGACATGGGGGAGAAACAGAGAGAGGAGAGAGACATTGGGGGAGAAACAGAGAGAGGAGAGAGTCATTGGGGGAGAAACAGAGAGAGGAGAGAGTCATTGGGGGAGAAACAGAGAGAGGAGAGAGACATGGGGGAGAAACAGAGAGAGGAGAGAGACATTGGGGGAGAAACAGAGGGGGGGGAGAAACAGAGAGAGAGAGAGACATTGGGGGAGAATGGGGGAGAGAGACAGAGAAACAGAGGAGAGAGGACATTGGGGAGAAACAGAGAGAGGAGAGAGTCATTGGGGAGAAACAGAGAGAGGAGAGAGACATTGGGGAGAAACAGAGAGAGGAGAGAGGCATGGGGAGAAACAGAGAGAGGAGAGAGGCATTGGGGGAGAAACAGAGAGAGGAGAGAGGCATTGGGGGAGAAACAGAGAGAGGAGAGAGACATGGGGAGGGAGAGACAGAGAGAGGAGAGAGACATTGGGGGAGAAACAGAGAGAGGAGAGAGACATTGGGGGAGAAACAGAGAGAGGAGAGAGACATTGGGGGAGAAACAGAGAGAGGGAGAGACATTGGGGGAGAAACAGAGAGAGAGAGACATTGGGGAGAAACAGAGAGAGGAGAGAGTCATTGGGGGAGAAACAGAGAGAGGAGAGAGTCATTGGGGGAGAAACAGAGAGAGGAGAGAGTCATTGGGGGAGAAACAGAGAGAGGAGAGAGTCATTGGGGGAGAAACAGAGAGAGGAGAGAGTCATTGGGGGAGAAACAGAGAGAGGAGAGAGTCATTGGGGGAGAAACAGAGAGAGGAGAGAGTCATTGGGGGAGAAACAGAGAGAGGAGAGAGTCATTGGGGGAGAAACAGAGAGAGGAGAGAGTCATTGGGGAGAAACAGAGAGAGGAGAGAGTCATTGGGGGAGAAACAGAGAGAGGAGAGAGTCATTGGGGGAGAAACAGAGAGAGGAGAGAGACATTGGGGGAGAAACAGAGAGAGGAGAGAGACATTGGGGAGAAACAGAGAGAGGAGAGAGACATTGGGGGAGAAACAGAGGAGAGAGAGTCATTGGGGAGAAACAGAGAGAGGAGAGAGACATTGGGGGAGAAACAGAGGAGAAACAGGGGAGAAACAGAGGAGAGAGAGATTGGGGGAGAAACAGAGAGAGGAGAGAGACATTGGGGAGAAACAGAGAGAGGAGAGAGACATTGGGGAGAAACAGAGAGAGGAGAGAGTCATTGGGGAGAAACAGAGAGAGGAGAGAGACATTGGGGAGAAACAGAGAGAGGAGAGAGACATTGGGGAGAAACAGAGAGAGGAGAGAGACATTGGGGGAGAAACAGAGAGAGGAGAGAGACATTGGGGGAGAAACAGAGAGAGGGAGAGAGACATTGGGGAGAAACAGAGAGAGGAGAGAGACATTGGGGGAGAAACAGAGAGAGGAGAGAGACATTGGGGAGAAACAGAGAGAGAGAGAGACAGAGAGAGGAGAGAGACATTAGAGAAACAGAGAGAGGAGAGAGTCATTGGGGGAGAAACAGAGAGAGGAGAGAGAAACATTGGGGAGAAACAGAGAGAGGAGAGAGACATTGGGGAGAAACAGAGAGAGAGACATTGGGGAGAGAGAGAGGAGAGAGTCATTGGGGGAGAAACAGAGAGAGGAGAGAGACATTGGGGGAGAAACAGAGAGAGGAGAGAGACATTGGGGAGAAACAGAGAGAGGAGAGAGACATTGGGGGAGAAACATTGGGGGAGAAACAGAGAGAGAGAGAGACATTGGGGGAGAAACAGAGAGAGGAGAGAGACATTGGGGGAGAAACAGAGAGAGGAGAGAGACATTGGGGGAGAAACAGAGAGAGGAGAGAGTCATTGGGGAGAAACAGAGAGAGGAGAGAGTCATTGGGGGAGAAACAGAGAGAGGAGAGAGACATTGAAACAGGGAGAGAAGACATTGGGGGAGAAACAGAGAGAGGAGAGAGTCATTGGGGAAACAGAGAAACAGAGAGAGAGAGAGAGTCATTGGGGAGAAACAGAGAGAGGAGAGAGTCATTGGGGGAGAAACAGAGAGAGGAGAGAGACATTGGGGGAGAAACAGAGAGAGGAGAGAGACATTGGGGAGAAACAGAGAGAGGAGAGAGACATTGGGGAGAAACAGAGAGAGGAGAGAGTCATTGGGGAGAAACAGAGAGAGGAGAGAGACATTGGGGGAGAAACAGAGAGAGGAGAGAGACATTGGGGGAGAAACAGAGAGAGGAGAGAGTCATTGGGGAGAAACAGAGAGAGGAGAGAGACATTGGGGGAGAAACAGAGAGAGGAGAGAGACATTGGGGGAGAAACAGAGAGAGGAGAGAGACATTGGGGGAGAAACAGAGAGAGGAGAGAGACATTGGGGGAGAAACAGAGAGAGGAGAGAGACATTGGGGGAGAAACAGAGAGAGGAGAGAGACATTGGGGAGAAACAGAGAGAGGAGAGAGACATTGGGGGAGAAACAGAGAGAGGAGAGAGACATTGGGGGAGAAACAGAGAGAGGAGAGAGACATTGGGGGAGAAACAGAGAGAGGAGAGAGACATTGGGGAGAAACAGAGAGAGGAGAGAGACATTGGGGGAGAAACAGAGAGAGGAGAGAGACATTGGGGAGGGGAGAAACAGAGAGAGAAACAGAGAGAGAGAGACATTGGGGAGAAACAGAGAGAGGAGAGAGACATTGGGGGAGAAACAGAGAGAGGAGAGAGACATTGGGGAGAAACAGAGAGAGGAGAGAGTCATTGGGGAGAAACAGAGAGAGGAGAGAGTCATTGGGGAGAAACAGAGAGAGGAGAGAGACATTGGGGAGAAACAGAGAGAGGAGAGAGACATTGGGGAGAAACAGAGAGAGGAGAGAGACATTGGGGAGAAACAGAGAGAGGAGAGAGACATTGGGGGAGAAACAGAGAGAGGAGAGAGACATTGGGGGAGAAACAGAGAGAGGAGAGAGACATTGGGGAGAAACAGAGAGAGGAGAGAGTCAGGGGAGAAACAGAGAGAGGAGAGAGACATTGGGGGAGAAACAGAGAGAGGAGAGAGACATTGGGGGAGAAACAGAGAGAGGAGAGAGACATTGGGGAGAAACAGAGAGAGGAGAGAGACATTGGGGGAGAAACAGAGAGAGGAGAGAGACATTGGGGGAGAAACAGAGAGAGGAGAGAGACATTGGGGAGAAACAGAGAGAGGAGAGAGACATTGGGGGAGAAACAGAGAGAGGAGAGAGACATTGGGGAGAAACAGAGAGAGGAGAGAGTCATTGGGGGAGAAACAGAGAGAGAGAGAGACATTGGGGAGAAACAGAGAGAGGAGAGAGTCATTGGGGAGAAACAGAGAGAGGAGAGAGTCATTGGGGAGAAACAGAGAGAGGAGAGAGTCATTGGGGGAGAAACAGAGAGAGGAGAGAGACATTGGGGGAGACACAGAGAGAGGAGAGAGACATTGGGGAGAAACAGAGAGAGGAGAGAGACATTGGGGAGAAACAGAGAGAGGAGAGAGTCATTGGGGAGAAACAGAGAGAGGAGAGAGTTTGGGGAGAAACAGAGAGAGGAGAGAGACATTGGGGGAGACACAGAGAGAGAGAGAGTCATTGGGGAGAAACAGAGAGAGAGAGAGACATTGGGGGAGAAACAGAGAGAGGAGAGAGACATTGGGGGAGAAACAGAGAGAGGAGAGAGACATTGGGGAGAAACAGAGAGAGGAGAGAGACATTGGGGGAGAAACAGAGAGAGGAGAGAGACATTGGGGAGAAACAGAGAGAGGAGAGAGACATTGGGGAGAAACAGAGAGAGGAGAGAGACATTGGGGGAGAAACAGAGAGAGGAGAGAGACATTGGGGAGAAACAGAGAGAGGAGAGAGACATTGGGGGAGAAACAGAGAGAGGAGAGAGACATTGGGGGAGAAACAGAGAGAGGAGAGAGACATTGGGGGAGAAACAGAGAGAGGAGAGAGACATTGGGGGAGAAACAGAGAATCTAATCTGACATGAGCCAGAGACAGCTAGTAGCTCAGAGAGATGATTTAAATGCTGTGAAGTAAGATTGCAGACCTGTAATCCTCTGGGTTTGGTGGAGATTACCAGGGACTGGTTGGCTGGCTGTGAGACAAACATAGATTCAGACAGTATTTGTTTTCTTTCAAATGTTTTAGCTGAGCTTCATTGAGCGTGCCCATCGCAATGGGACCAATGAATCCCACAAGATCGAACCCTGCGGATCTACAGTGTAGCACTCAGGGCGGGCTAAATCAGATGCTCAAAGTCTTTGAACAAAAACAAATACTATTTGAACCCAGGTATGCTAGGCTAACTGACTGTCTGTCTGTGAGATTGTGGTAGATGCAGCACATAGGATCCAGGCTGAAATTAGAGCGTGGCTCTGAGAGAGAGGGAGGCAGAGAACGTCTGGAAGCCGCCTCAGACTGCATCCACAGCACACTGCCCAGCTGTGATTTACTGGGACTGGGCTGCAGTAGTGAGGCAGACACAGCACACCAGTCTGTTAAAACTACGAGTGAGTGTGTCATTGTTAACTCACACACAGACAGAGGACCAGTGTGTGTGTATGTGTGTGTGTGAGTCAGTGTGAAACAGCTAAGAATATGAGATATCTGGATCCTCTCAATGCTGCATCGTGGGATCTCACTGAATCAGCATTTCCACACATCTGAATTGTCTGGAGCCTTCAGACAATTGGAGTTTGGAACATAAAGAACCTTGGCGTAACAGGATTCAGTGAACTAGATAACCTTTGATTCAGAAGAAAGGAGCTGTGGCTCTTTCTGAACGCTGCCCAGTCTAGTCTAGACATGCCCCGAAGCCTCTGAGGGGTTTGTCATGTCTGCAGCGCTAGCAAGGTCTGTGTCCCCAATGTCACCCTATTCCCTATATATATTGCACTCATTTTGATCAGGGCTTTGACCAAAGGTAGTGCACTATGTAGGGAATCGGGTGCCATTGGGGACGCATCCTAGGTCTAGCTCAGCTCAGTACAGTCGAGTGTCTTGCCTGCCTGCCATGGCGGTGGATGTTTCCTTGCCAAGTTTCCTCTCTTTGTTTGGTCCACTCTGGTCAGTCTGGGTGCTTGGCCCGGCCGCACTGCAGCCAAACACCCATGTATCAACAACACTACAGGCTGTAACTACAGGCAACTCTCTCTGTCTGTCTGTCTGTTGCCAGGACCTGTGGCCTGGGTGAGCGGTAGAGGGGAAGGACAGGAGAGAGAGGGAGAAACAGAGGGATGTAGAGGGGAGAGAGGGAGAAACAGAGGGAGGTAGAGGGGAGAGAGGGAGAAACAAAGGGAGGTAGAGGGGAGAGAGGGAGAAACAGAGGGAGGTAGAGGAGAGAGAGGGAGAAACAGAGGGAGGTAGAGGAGAGAGAGGGAGAAACAGAGGGAGGTAGAGGAGAGAGAGGGAGAAACAGAGGGAGGTAGAGGAGAGAGAGGGAGAAACAGAGGGAGGTAGAGGAGAGAGAGGGAGAAACAAAGGGAGGTAGAGGGGAGAGAGGGAGAAACAGAGGGAGGTAGAGGAGAGAGAGGGAGAAACAGAGGGAGGTAGAGGAGAGAGAGGGAGAAACAGAGGGAGGTAGAGGAGAGAGAGGGAGAAACAGAGGGAGGTAGAGGAGAGAGAGGGAGAAACAGAGGGAGGTAGAGGGGAGAGAGGGAGAAACAGAGGGAGGTAGAGGAGAGAGAGGGAGAAACAAAGGGAGGTAGAGGGGAGAGAGGGAGAAACAGAAGGAGGTAGAGGAGAGAGAGGGAGAAACAGAGGGAGGTAGAGGAGAGAGAGGGAGAAACAGAGGGAGGTAGAGGGGAGAGAGGGAGAAACAGAGGGAGGTAGAGGGGAGAGAGGGAGAAACAGAGGGAGGTAGAGGGGAGAGAGGGAGAAACAGAGGGAGGTAGAGGGGAGAGAGGGAGAAACAGAGGGAGGTAGAGGGGAGAGAGGGAGAAACAGAGGGAGGTAGAGGGGAGAGAGGGAGAAACAGAGGGAGGTAGAGGGGAGAGAGGGAGAAACAGGGGGAGGTAGAGGGGAGAGGGAGAAACAGAGGGAGGTAGAGGGGAGAGAGGGAGAAACAGGGGGAGGTAGAGGGGAGAGGGAGAAACAGAGGGAGGTAGAGGAGAGAGAGGGAGAAACAGAGGGAGGTAGAGGAGAGAGAGGGAGAAACAGAGGGAGGTAGAGGAGAGAGAGGGAGAAACAGAGGGAGGTAGAGGGGAGAGAGGGAGAAACAGAGGGAGGTAGAGGAGAGAGAGGGAGAAACAAAGGGAGGTAGAGGGGAGAGAGGGAGAAACAGAGGGAGGTAGAGGAGAGAGATGGAGAAACAGAGGGAGGTAGAGGAGAGAGAGGGAGAAACAGAGGGAGGTAGAGGGGAGAGAGGGAGAAACAGAGGGAGGTAGAGGGGAGAGAGGGAGAAACAGAGGGAGGTAGAGGGGAGAGAGGGAGAAACAGAGGGAGGTAGAGGGGAGAGAGGGAGGAACAGGGGGAGGTAGAGGGGAGAGGGAGAAACAGAGGGAGGTAGAGGGGAGAGAGGGAGAAACAGAGGGAGGTAGAGGAGAGAGAGGGAGAAACAGAGGGAGGTAGAGGGGAGAGAGGGAGAAACAGAGGGATGTAGAGGGGAGAGAGGGAGAAACAGAGGGAGGTAGAGGAGGGAGAGGGAGAAACAGAGGGAGGTAGAGGGGAGAGAGGGAGAAACAGAGGGAGGTACAGGAGAGAGAGGGAGAAACAGAGGGAGGTAGAGGAGAGAGAGGGAAAAACAGAGGGAGGTAGAGGAGAGAGAGGGAGAAACAGAGGGAGGTAGAGGAGAGAGAGGGAGAAACAGAGGGAGGTAGAGGAGAGAGAGGGAGAAACAGAGGGAGGTAGAGGAGAGAGAGGGAGAAACAGAGGGATGTAGAGGAGAGAGAGGGAGAAACAGAGGGAGGTAGAGGGGAGAGAGAGAGAAACAGAGGGATGTAGAGGAGAGAGAGAGAGAGAGAGAGAGAGAGAGAAGCAGAAAGAGGGTGGGCGATGGAAAGGGGGAAAGTGGGAGAGAGAGGGGGAGAGAGGAAGACCTCTGACAGAGGACTGAACTCTTCCCACAACCTGCCAGGGAAGACCATGGTGACCGCTGCCCATTGAGGTGGTACAGGGCTGCCAGGGGAGACCATGGTGACCGCTGCCCATTGAGGTGGTACAGGGCTGCCAGGGGAGAAGTCATAGGCATACCACACTCTCAAGAGCTCTTAGTACTTAAACAGTCTGTTGGGTCCTGAACCAGGGAAAGTGCACTTTCGCCATTCATAAGGGCTATGTGGTTTCCTCAACATAAGGTCTGGACACAGAATCATAGAATTACGTATGACCTCTCTGTGAATCTGGCAGGGGGACAAGTAGGAAAATGATTCTCAAACACGAAGGAGAAGAGGAAAGAATAGCGTGGCTGAACAGAATACCATTATAAAGCCGTCATCTTTCTGCTTATTGCCATTTTGATGACACAGACCTATAGTTCCACAGTCACTTAGGAAGTATTCTCTAGCCCTCCTCTCAGTCTATAAATTGTCTTGTCATATTGTAGCACTGGGATTAGACTCTTTGAAAGCCACTGCGAGCCCTGAGGCCAAAAAGTGATGAGAGAACAACTCCACGACAGACCGACTGAAGAACCTGTCTCTGTTGAGTTATGGGTCTGTAGTCAGTCTGCCCTTCCCTTCCATCTCTTGATGTTGAGATAACGAGCTTGTTCCTGTTTGGTGGATAGAGCAACCGGCGAGAGAGAAGGGACGTGTTGTGGACATGCCCTGAGGTTAGACTAGAGGGTCGGATGGACTACAGCAGTGTGCCTGTGTGTTTACCAGGGCAGCCCTGTCTCTGGCTGTAGTGCTGGGACGACCAGTCTAAACAGAGTACCGTCAGGCCCTGGCTGTAGTGCTGGGACGACCAGTCTAAACAGAGTACCGTCAGGCCCTGGCTGTAGTGCTGGGACGACCAGTCTAAACAGAGTACCGTCAGGCCCTGGCTGTAGTGCTGGGACGACCAGTCTAAACAGAGTACCGTCAGGCCCTGGCTGTAGTGCTGGGACGACCAGTCTAAACAGAGTACCGTCAGGCCCTGGCTGTAGTGCTGGGACGACCAGTCTAAACAGAGTACCGTCAGGCCCTGGCTGTAGTGCTGGGACGACCAGTCTAAACAGAGTACCGTCAGGCCCTGGCTGTAGTGCTGGGACGACCAGTCTAAACAGAGTACCGTCAGGCCCTGGCTGTAGTGCTGGGACGACCAGTCTAAACAGAGTACCGTTTGGCCCTGGCTGTAGTGCTGGGACGACCAGTCTAAACAGAGTACCGTTAGGCCCTGGCTGTAGTGCTGGGACGACCAGTCTAAACAGAGTACCGTTTGGCCCTGGCTGTAGTGCTGGGACGACCAGTCTAAACAGAGTACCGTTAGGCCCTGGCTGTTTGGGGATGGGATGGAGGGCAAAATGACTTACAGATGGACTTCTCATACACACAGCATGGGTCCCAAATGGCACCCTATTTCATATAGTGCACTACTTTTGATTAGAGCCCTATGGCCCCTGGCCAAATGTAGTACACTCTAAAGGGAATAGGCTACCTACCATTTGGGACACAGCCACAAACAGCAGAGCATATAGGGACCATGGCGTGTTGAGGGGCTGTATTCAGCCTTGGTGGAATTTACAGCATACTTCTCTAATTGAGATATCATTACAAAGGGAGAACATTCCTCTGTGTATACGCCTACTGCTAATATGTAGGATATATTTGTTATACTTGCACTAATAAAGTGTACACAGCAGCCAACCGCAAATCCTGATTTATGGTCCATATACTTTGAGTAAGGCCAATAATGATGTTGGGTACAGAGACATGTATGGACATGTCTGGAGGGTGTGTTAGACCAGGGATGCTGCTGCTGCTGCTTTCAACACTGCAGACTTTTGATGTCTATACCCTCAAAGCATCCTCTATGAGGGCTTTTGACTAACCCTGACCAAACACATCTGATTACGGTCGGAAATGGGATAAACGTGGAAAAGGACTAAACAGTGTTTCTCAGGGCTCCATTAAGTTGTTGGTCTTCCATGGAGCTTGTTGTTTCTGTATTTGTCAGGGATGCCGTCTGACAGAAAGATAACAGACTGTCACGTCTTGCAATCTGTCTTCATCCCCATTCCGTCTGGAGAATTCAACCCAATGCTGTGCTGCGTCTTCCTTTCCAAAGGAGTTGGAGAAAGCCAGAGAGAGCCTTTAGGCTGGATGTGTTGTCCCTGTCTGTGTTCCATAAATCACTGTCTGTCAGAGTACAGGGCCCAGGCATTAACACAGTATAACTCACCATCACACCCACCACTCAAACACTTCACAACGTTCACCCCCACTAAGATTAATGCTCCCAATGTGTGTGTGTGTGTTTGTGTGTCTGTACATGTGTGTGTGCGTGTGTTTGTGTGTCTGTTCATGTGTGTGTGTGTGCGTGTGTGCATGTGTGATTAATTCTTCCTGGACTGATGTGCTGGTAAAACTGGGACAAGGAAACTCTGAAGGCTCCACACATGCATCTACATACAGCCAGTCAGAGAGCAGAGCAGTAGAGACACATCTACATACAGCCAGTCAGAGAGCAGAGCAGTAGAGACACATCTACATACAGCCAGTCAGAGAGCAGAGCAGTAGAGACACATCTACATACAGCCAGTCAGAGAGCAGAGTAGTAGAGACACATCTACATACAGCCAGTCAGAGAGCAGAGTAGTAGAGACACATCTACATACAGCCAGTCAGAGAGCAGAGCAGTAGAGACACATCTACATACAGTCAGTCAGAGAGCAGAGCAGTAGAGACACATCTACATACAGCCAGTCAGTGAGCAGAGCAGTAGAGACACATCTACATACAGCCAGTCAGAGAGCAGAGCAGTAGAGACACATCTACATACAGCCAGTCAGAGAGCAGAGCAGTAGAGACACATCTACATACAGCCAGTCAGAGAGCAGAGTAGTAGAGACACATCTACATACAGCCAGTCAGAGAGCAGAGCAGTAGAGACACATCTACATACAGCCAGTCAGAGAGCAGAGTAGTAGAGACACATCTACATACAGCCAGTCAGAGAGCAGAGCAGTAGAGACACATCTACATACAGCCAGTCAGAGAGCAGAGTAGTAGAGACACATCTACATACAGCCAGTCAGAGAGCAGAGTAGTAGAGACACATCTACATACAGTCAGTCAGAGAGCAGAGCAGTAGAGACACATCTACATACAGCCAGTCAGAGAGCAGAGTAGTAGAGACACATCTACATACAGTCAGTCAGAGAGCAGAGCAGTAGAGACACATCTACATACAGTCAGTCAGAGAGCAGAGCAGTAGAGACACATCTACATACAGCCAGTCAGAGAGCAGAGTAGTAGAGACACATCTACATACAGCCAGTCAGAGAGCAGAGTAGTAGAGACACATCTACATACAGTCAGTCAGAGAGCAGAGCAGTAGAGACACATCTACATACAGCCAGTCAGAGAGCAGAGCAGTAGAGACACATCTACATACAGCCAGTCAGAGAGCAGAGCAGTAGAGACACATCTACATACAGTCAGTCAGAGAGCAGAGCAGTAGAGACACATCTACATACAGCCAGTCAGAGAGCAGAGCAGTAGAGACACATCTACATACAGCCAGTCAGAGAGCAGAGTAGTAGAGACACATCTACATACAGCCAGTCAGAGAGCAGAGCAGTATAGCTCTCATTGTCTGTTGATGTTTAGTGTTGAGAAAGAGGGGAGAGGGAAATAGTGGCTGGCTGGCGCTACGCATCACAACTCAAAAAGATGTAGGATCTTCATTTGAGCCAGTTTGCTACAACAGGAAAATAATCCTCCAGCAACAGGAAATGTAAATTATTATGTGGATTACAATTAATATAACTTTTTTTGTAAGGGTTGATACTTTTTTTGTAGGGGTTGATAATTTTTTTTGTAGGGGTTGATACTTTTTTTGTAGGGGTTGATACATTTTTTGTAGGGGTTGATACTTTTTTTGTAGGGGTTGATACTTTTTTGTAGGGGTTGATACTTTTTTGTAGGGGGTGATACTTTTTTTGTAGGGGTTGATACTTTTTTGTAGGGGTTGATACTTTTTTGTAGGGGTTGATACTTTTTTTGTAGGGGTTGATACATTTTTTTGTAGGGGTTGATACATTTTTGTAGGGGTTGATACTTTTTTGTAGGGGTTGATACTTTTTTGTAGGGGTTGATAGTTTTTTGTAGGGGTTGATACTTTTTTGTAGGGGTTGATACTTTTTTGTAGGGGTTGATACTTTTTTGTAGGGGTTGATACTTTTTTGTAGGGGTTGATACTTTTTTTGTAGGGGTTGATACTTTTTTGTAGGGGTTGATACTTTTTTGTAGGGGTTGATACTTTTTTTGTAGGGGTTGATACTTTTTTGTAGGGGTTGATACTTTTTTTGTAGGGGTTGATACTTTTTGTAGGGGTTGATACTTTTTGTAGGGGTGATACTTTTTTGTAGGGGTTGATACTTTTTTGTAGGGGTTGATACTTTTTTGTAGGGGTTGATACTTTTTTTGTAGGGGTTGATACATTTTTTTGTAGGGGTTGATACTTTTTTGTAGGGGTTGATACTTTTTTGTAGGGGTTGATACTTTTTTGTAGGGGTTGATACTTTTTTGTAGGGGTTGATACTTTTTTGTAGGGGTTGATACTTTTTTGTAGGGGTTGATACTTTTTTGTAGGGGTTGATACTTTTTTTGTAGGGGTTGATACATTTTTTTGTAGGGGTTGATACATTTTTTGGGAAAATCATGTCTGAAACCTCAAACACACTACAAGTTTGACATTTCCTGCATTGCAGGAAAGTTGTCCTGCAACAGGGGTGATCAAATGAAGATCAAATGAAGATCTGTAGTGGTGGTTGGAGGCAGACCAAGAATGGACGAAGAGAAGCCAGGGGAGGAGTTGCATACACACTGACAGGCACACACAACACACACTGAAAGTATTTGGTTTTAAATATACTTAAGCATCAAAAGTAAATTAAATTGCTAGGATACACTTACGTATCAAAAGCAAAAGTATAAATCATTTTACATTCCTTATATTAGGCAAACCAGACAGCACATGTTTTACTTGTATTTTGTTAGGGAGAGCAAGGTGCACACTCCAACACTCACACATCATTTACAAACCAAGCATGTGTGTTTAGTGAGTCCTCCAGGTCAGATGCAGTAGGGATGACCAGGGGTGTTCTCTTGATAAGTGTGTGAATTGGGCCATTTTCCTGTTCTGCTAAGCATTCAACATGTAACAAGTACTTTTAGGTGTCAAATAAAATGTACGGAGTAAAAAGTACATTATCTTCTTTATGAATGTATTGAAGTAAAAGTAAGACTAGGGCTGAGGGCTGAGGGCTGAGGCTGAGGACTGAGGCTGAGGACTGAGGCTGAGGACTGAGGCTGAGGACTGAGGGCTGAGACTGAGGACTGAGGACTGAGGACTAGGGCTGAGGGCTGAGGGCTGAGGCTGAGGACTGAGGCTGAGGACTGAGGCTGAGGACTGAGGCTGAGGACTGAGGACTGAGGGCTGAGGCTGAGGACTGGGGACTGAGGCTGAGGACTGAGGACTAGGGCTGAGGGCTGAGGGCTGAGGGCTGAGGGCTGAGGGCTGAGGCAGAGGACTGAGGCTGAGGACTGAGGCTGAGGACTGAGGCTGAGGGCTGAGGCGGGTGGAGGGAGAGTAGATAAGGAAAAGTCAAACAATGAGATGGACCTGGCCATGTCATGTTTGTCATTTATTGTCATGTCTTGTCCCTGTGCTCCCCATGCTATTCGTTTCCCTCTGCTGGTCTTGTTTGGTTCTATCCCTCTCTCTCCCCCTCCCTCTCTCACTCTCTCGCTCTCTCTTCTCTCTGTCGTTCCGTTCCTGCTCCCAGCTGTTCCTATTCCCCTAATCATCATTTAGTCTTCCCACACCTGTTCCCGATCCTTTCCCCTGATTAGAGTCCCTATTTATTCCTTTGTGATCCGTTCCTGTTCCGTCGGTTCCTTGTATTGTATTCACCATGCTGTGATTGCGTTTCGCCCTGTCCTGTCGTGTTTTTTGCCGTGATTGTGTATCACCCTGTCCTGTCGTGTTTTGTGCCTTCATCAGACGCTGCGTGTGAGCAGGTGTCTCAGTCGACTACGGCCTGCGCCTACCCGAAGCGACCTGCAGTCTGTGGCCGCTTCTCCAGTTGTTTTCCCCTCTACAAATCTAGAGGATTTCAGTTATTCCGTTTTGAACATTAATAAACTCTGTTTCTGTTAAGTCGCGTTTGGGTCCTCTTTCACCTGCATGACAGAAGGAACCGACCAAGGAATGGACCCAGCGACTTCAGACGCTCGTTACACTGCCGTCGAGATCCAAGGAGCCATGCTCGGCAGACACGAGCAGGAATTGTCCGCTGCTCGCCAGGCCGTGGAAAACCTGGCTGCTCAGGTTTCCGACCTCTCTGGACAGTTCCAGAGTCTACGTCTCGTGCCACCTGTTACTTCCTGGCCTGCCGAGCCTCCAGAACCTAGGGTTAATAACCCACCTTGCTACTCCGGGCAGCCCACTGAGTGCCGCTCCTTTCTCACGCAGTGTGAGATTGTGTTCTCTCTCCAACCCAACACATACTCTAGAGAGAGAGCTCGGGTTGCTTACGTCATTTCACTCCTTACTGGCCGGGCTCGAGAATGGGGCACAGCTATCTGGGAGGCAAGGGCTGTTTGCTCTAACGATTTCAGAACTTTAAAGAGGAGATGATTCGGGTTTTTGACCGTTCAGTTTTTGGTGGGGAGGCTTCTAGGGCCCTGGCTTCCTTATGCCAAGGTGAACGGTCCATAACGGATTATTCCATTGAGTTTCGCACTCTTGCTGCCTCTAGTGAGTGGAACGAGCCGGCGCTGCTCGCTCGTTTTCTGGAGGGACTCCACGCTGTGGTTAAGGATGAGATTCTCTCCCGGGAGGTTCCTTCAGATGTGGACTCTTTGATTGCTCTCGCCATCCGCATAGAACGACGGGTAGATCTTCGTCACCGGGCTCGTGGAAGAGAGCTCGCATCAACGGTGTTTCCCTGCTCCGCATCGCAACCATCTCCCCCTCTGGCTTTGAGACTGAGCCCATGCAGCTGGGAGGGATTCGCATCTCGAATAAGGAGAGGGAACGGAGGATCACCAACCGCCTGTGCCTCTATTGTGGAGTTGCTGGACATTTCGTTAATTCATGTCCAGTAAAAGCCAGACTCATCTGTAAGCGGAGGGCTACAGGTGAGCGCAACTACTCAAGTCTCTCCATCAAAGTCCTGTACTACTTTGTCGGTCCACCTACATGGACCGGTTCGGGCGCTACATGTAGTGCCTTGATAGACTCTGGGGCTGAGGGTTGTTTCATGGACGAAGCATGGGTTCGGAAACATGACATTCCTTTCAGAGAGTTAGATAAGCCTACGCCCATGTTCGCCTTAGATGGTAGTCATCTTCCCAGTATCAGATTTGAGACACTACCTTTAACCCTCACAGTATCTGGTAACCACAGTGAGACTATTTCTTTTTGATTTTCCGTTCACCGTTTACACCTGTTGTTTTGGGTCATCCCTGGCTAGTATGTCATAATCCTTCTATTAATTGGTCTAGTAATTCTATCCTATCCTGGAACGTTTCTTGTCATGTGAAGTGTTTAATGTCTGCCATCCCTCCCGTTTCTTCTGTCCCTACTTCTCAGGAGGAACCTGGCGATTTGACAGGAGTGCCGGAGGAATATCATGATCTGCGCACGGTCTTCAGTCGGTCCCGAGCCAACTCCCTTCCTCCTCACCGGTCGTATGATTGTAGTATTGATCTCCTTCCGGGGACCACTCCTCCTCGAGGTAGACTATACTCTTCCCGAACGTAAGGCTCTCGAGGATTATTTGTCTGTGTCTCTTGACGCCGGTACCATAGTGCCTTCTTCCTCTCCGGCCGGGGCGGGGTTCTTTTTGTTAAGAAGAAGGACGGTACTCTGCGCCCCTGCGTGGATTATCGAGGGCTGAATGACATAACGGTTAAGAATCGTTATCCGCTTCCCCTTATGTCATCAGCCTTCGAGATTCTGCAGGGAGCCAGGTGCTTTACTAAGTTGGACCTTCGTAACGCTTACCATCTCGTGCGCATCAGAGAGGGGGACAGTGGAAAACGGCGTTTAATACTCCGTTAGGGCATTTTGAGTACCGGGTTCTGCCGTTCGGTCTCGCCAATGCGCCAGCTGTTTTTCAGGCATTAGTTAATGATGTTCTGAGAGACATGCTGAACATTTTTGTTTTTGTCTATCTTGACGATATCCTGATTTTTTCTCCGTCACTCGAGATTCATGTTCAGCACGTTCGACGTGTTCTACAGCGCCTTTAGAGAATTGTCTCTACGTAAAGGCTGAAAGTGCTCTTTTCATGTCTCCTCCGTTACTTTTCTCGGTTCCGTTATTTCCGTGAAGGCATTCAGATGGATTCCGCTAAGGTCCAAGCTGTCAGTGATTGGCCCGTTCCAAGGTCACTTGTCGAGTTGCAGCGCTTTTTAGGTTTCGCTAATTTCTATCGGCGTTTCATTCAATTTCGGTCAAGTTGCTGCCCCTCTCACAGCTCTTACTTCTGTCAAGACGTGTTTTAAGTGGTCCGGTTCCGCCCAGGGAGCTTTTGATCTTCTAAAAGAACGTTTTACGTCCGCTCCTATCCTCGTTACTCCTGACGTCACTAGACAATTCATTGTCGAGGTTGACCCTCCGCTTCAGAGGTAGGCGTGGGAGCCATTCTATCCCAGCGCTTCCAGTCTGACGATAAGGTTCATCCTTGCGCTTATTTTTCTCATCGCCTGTCGCCATCTGAGCGCAACTATGATGTGGGTAACCGTGAACTGCTCGCCATCCGCTTAGCCCTAGGCGAATGGCGACAGTGGTTGGAGGGGGCGACATGTTCCTTTTGTCGTTTGGACAAACCATAAGAACCTTGAGTACATCCGTTCTGCCAAACGACTTAATGCCCGTGCTCGTTGGGCGTTGTTTTTCGCTCGTTTCGAGTTTGTGATTTCTTACCGTCCGGGTAGCAAGAACACCAAGCCTGATGCCTTATCCCGTCTGTTTAGTTCTTCTGTGGCTTCTACTGATCCCGAGGGGATTCTTCCTTATGGGCGTGTTGTCGGGTTAACAGTCTGGGGAATTGAAAGACAGGTTAAGCAAGCACTCACGCACACTGCGTCGCCGCGCGCTTGTCCTAGTAACCTCCTTTTCGTTCCTGTTTCCACTCGTCTGGCTGTTCTTCAGTGGGCTCACTCTGCCAAGTTAGCGGGTCATCCCGGTGTTCGAGGCACTCTTGCGTCTATTCGCCAGCGCTTTTGGTGGCCGACTCAGGAGCGTGACACGCGCCGTTTCGTGGCTGCCTGTTCGGACTGCGCGCAGACTAAGTCGGGTAACTCTCCTCCTGCCGGTCGTCTCAGACCGCTCCCCATTCCTTCTCGACCATGGTCTCACATTGCCTTAGACTTCATTACCGGTCTGCCTTTGTCTGCGGGGAAGACTGTGATTCTGACGGTTGTCGATAGGTTCTCTAAGGCGGCACATTTCATTCCCCTCGCTAAACTTCCTTCCGCTAAGGAGACGGCACAAATCATTATTGAGAATGTATTCAGAATTCATGGCCTCCCGTTAGACGCCGTTTCAGACAGAGGTCCGCAATTCACGTCACAGTTTTGGAGGGAGTTCTGTCGTTTGATTGGTGCGTCCGTCAGTCTCTCTTCCGGGTTTCATCCCCAGTCTAACGGTCAAGCAGAGAGGGCCAATCAGACGATTGGTCGCATACTACGCAGCCTTTCTTTCAGAAACCCTGCGTCTTGGGCAGAACAGCTCCCCTGGGCAGAATACGCTCACATACCGGGTTATCTCCGTTTCAGAGTAGTCTGGGTTACCAGCCTCCTCTGTTCTCATCCCAGCTTGCCGAGTCCAGCGTTCCCTCCACTCAAGCGTTTGTCCAACGTTGTGAGCGCACCTGGAGGAGGGTGAGGTCTGCACTTTGCCGTTACAGGGCACAGACGGTGAGAGCCGCCAATAAACGCAGGATTAAGAGTCCAAGGTATTGTTGCGGCCAGAGAGTGTGGCTTTCCACTCGCAACCTTCCTCTTACGACAGCTTCTCGTAAGTTGACTCCGCGGTTCATTGGTCCGTTCCGTGTCTCCCAGGTCGTCAATCCTGTCGCTGTGCGACTGCTTCTTCCGCGACATCTTCGTCGCGTCCATCCTGTCTTCCATGTCTCCTGTGTTAAGCCCTTTCTTCGCACCCCGTTCGTCTTCCCTCCCCCTCCCGTCCTTGTCGAGAGCGCACCTATTTACAAGGTACATAAAATTATGGACATGCGTTCTCGGGGACGGGGTCACCAATACCTAGTGGATTGGGAGGGTTACGGTCCTGAGGAGAGGAGTTGGGTTCCGTCTCGGGACGTGCTGGACCGTTCGCTCATCGATGATTTCCTCCGTTGCCGCCAGGATTCCTCCTCGAGTGCGCCAGGAGGCGCTCGGTGAGTGGGGGTACTGTCATGTTTGTCATTTATTGTCATGTCTTGTCCCTGTGCTCCCCATGCTATTCGTTTCCCTCTGCTGGTCTTGTTTGGTTCTATCCCTCTCTCTCCCCCTCCCTCTCTCACTCTCTCGCTCTCTCTTCTCTCTGTCGTTCCGTTCCTGCTCCCAGCTGTTCCTATTCCCTAATCATCATTTAGTCTTCCCACACCTGTTCCCGATCCTTTCCCCTGATTAGAGTCCCTATTTATTCCTTTGTGATCCGTTCCTGTTCCGTCGGTTCCTTGTATTGTATTCACCATGCTGTGATTGCGTTTCGCCCTGTCCTGTCGTGTTTTTTGCCGTGATTGTGTATCACCCTGTCCTGTCGTGTTTTGTGCCTTCATCAGACGCTGCGTGTGAGCAGGTGTCTCAGTCGACTACGGCCTGCGCCTACCCGAAGCGACCTGCAGTCTGTGGCCGCTTCTCCAGTTGTTTTCCCCTCTACAAATCTAGAGGATTTCAGTTATTCCGTTTTGAACATTAATAAACTCTGTTTCTGTTAAGTCGCGTTTGGGTCCTCTTTCACCTGCATGACAGGCCAGGCTGCCTCTGGAGCAGCAGAGTGGAGAGAGGAGGAATGTGCCAAGGCACAGACAGACAGAGGGAAGACAGACAGACAGAGGGAAGACAGACAGACAGAGGGTGGGCCATTGGGTTCATCCACCTGCCTGCCGGGGGCACTGCACAAACCCGTCAAAACAAATGTTTCACATGACTACAACTATAATATGAGAGGACATACACACAGGCAAGCAAGTTGGCGCTCTGGGTATCATGCTTTTACTGCTATTTTTCGGTTCTGCTGTGTGGAATTGGTCACCATGGCAACTCTACTAGGAGTCATGCAAAACACTTTTCATATTGTACTCGGGGAGCATGCAGTGATTGGAGACACATTTGCTTTGGGGGCTTTGGGTTCCTCACAACAGGCTGCTGCCTGCTGCTCTGAACAGCTGTTTCACCTGAATCAGTCTGCTAATTAGGAACCTTCGTTTTCACTTTACGTTTCTGTCAGATTGCTTTGCTGTGTGACACAGGATGTAAGAGGGACAGCGAGTGTGTTTTATAAATGTGGGTTTATGTTACCAATCAGGAGATTGTGATCGCAACATGCACAGACAGCAAATGGGCCAGAACCCAATATGTGGTGGAGTGAGTCTCTCCTTTACCCTCCTGTAGGGTTAGTCTTTAGATCAGGTTCATTTCACTCTTGTCAATACCAGAGGTCTGGGAGAGATGTGTCCTTTCACTCATACATTATAGTAGACATGGAGTCAATAGCAAAAACCATGATAGTATGGAGAAAAGTATTGAACTCCACACACACAAACACACACACATACACTTTCTCTCCCTTTCTCTCTCAGTTTAAAGAGAACCAGAGACCTCTGAATGACAGGCAGCTTAATGGCTCCCATTCCAGCCGTATTGTCATCCTGTGAGACTTCCCTGAGCGGAAAAACACCAGAATCGGATGATTCCCCACGTGAGTGAAAGGCTTCACACATGCTGATAGTCACAGCACTGCAGTGGCACCGCATCCGGCCCACAGGCTCCAGTCAGACCAACTAACGCTGGCACAACATGGTCCCTGGTGGGCAATGACTGGGCATTAGGCAGGCATCACGTGGTGGCACTGCCCTGCCTGGTCTCTGCCTAGTGGGACACGCCTGGTTACAGCACAGGTCTCCATAACACAGCTGCTGCCTATTGGCTGTGATCCACTGAGATCCAGAGGGCTCTGTGTGTGTGTGTGTGTGTGTGTGTGTGTGTGTGTGTGTGTGTGTGTGTGTGTGTGTGTGTGTGTGTGTGTGTGTGTGTGTGTGTGTGTGTGTGTGCGTGTGCGTGTGCGTGTGCGTGCGCACGTGCGCACGTGTGTGTGTGTGTGTGTGTGTGCGTGCGCGTGCGTGCGTGCGTGCGTGCGTGTGTGTGTGTGTGTGTGTGTGTGTGTGTGTGTGTGTGTGTGTACATGCGCGTGTGTGTGCGTGTACATGCGCGTGTGTGTGCGTGTGCGTGTGTGTGCGTGTGTGTGTGTGTGTGTGTGTGTACATGCGTGTGTGTGTGTGTGTGTGTGCGTGTGTGTGTGTGTGTGTGTGTGCGTGCTCTCTCCCTTCTAGCTGGTATTAGAAATGCCTTTTTAAAACCTCCATGTTCTCCTTTGGAATCATAAACACAAGTCACAACCCACTGTCGTCACAAGTCAACTTGTTGTTGAAGAGGACAGAGGGTATAGGGTCGTTGGCATGGAAACACTGACGAAACGTTAATCAACAGACAAATATGAAACACCTTGCGTGCACGTACACACTGGCAAGCAGCAGATTACAAAGAGATTAGGAGTGTTTAACATCTCGATGGACCGTAACCAGCCATAACATACTCTGTTGAAGAAAACCCACATGAGAAAATACTACAGTTTACAATAGAATACTGCAGTACGAACTGCGTTTTTTGGGGTATATGTACTTTACTTTACTATTTATATTTTTTTAAGTTTTCATTTTACTTCACTACATTCTTGAAGAAAAGAATGTACCATTTCCTGGGGCGGCAGGGTAGCCTAGTGGTTAGAGCGTTGGACTAGTAACAAATCTGTTGTTCTGCCCCTGAACAGGCAGTTAACCCACTGTTCCTAGGCCGTCATTGAAAATAAGAATTTGTTCTTAACTGACTTGCCTAGTTAAATAAAGGTCAAATATATATATTTTTTAGAATTCCTCCATAAATTTTCTCTTAACCCCAAAAGTACTCGTTACATTTTAAATGCTTAGCAGGACATGAACATTTTCCAATTTACGCACTTATCAAGAGAACATCCCTAATAATCCCTACATGCTTCTGATCTGACGGACTCACTAAACACAAATTCTTAGTTTGTAAATTAAGTGTTGGAGTGAGCCTCTGGCTATCTGTAAATAAAAAAAACAAGAAAATGGTGCTGTCTGGTTTGCTTAATATAAGTCATTTTAAATGATTTATACTTTTACTTTTGAGACTTAAGTATATTTAAAACCAAATAATTTTAGACTTTTACTCTAGTATTTTACTGGGTGACTTTTGCCTTTGCTCAAGTATGACAATTGGGTACTTTTTCCACCACTGGTACTTACTATAGAATGTAGTCTTTCTCTCTCTCGGAGGACCTGAGCCCTAGGACCATGCCCCAGGACTACCTGACATGATGACTCCTTGCTGTCCCCAGTCCACCTGACCAGCTGCTGCTCCAGTTTCAACTGTTCTGCCTTATTATTATTCGACCATGCTGGTCATTTATGAAAATTTGAACATCTTGGCCATGTTCTGTTATAATCTCCACCCAGCACAGCCAGAAGAGGACAGAAGAGGAAACCCCACATAGTCTGGTTCCTCTCTAGGTTTCTTCCTAGGTTTTGGCCTTTCTAGGGAGTTTTTCCTAGCCACCGTGCTTCTACACCTGCATTGCTTGCAGTTTGGGGTTTTAGGCTGGGTTTCTGTACAGCACTTTGAGATTTCAGCTGATGTACGAAGGGCTATATACATACATTTGATTTGATTTGAATGTTGTAGCATACTGTAGAATACTACAGTAAATACTACAGCAGTATACCCCCCCCCAAAAGAAAACACTGTAGTTAATACTACAATAATGTCTGCAAAACCACTACAGTCTGCAAAAACACCTTTTTAACTATAGTAAATACTAAAGTATTTAATGTGCATATGCCCTGTCATTCCCCTTCCCATATCACAATTTGTCTACCCATAAGTGAGAAGCCTAAAAGCCAAGTATAGAATATATTGTTCCCTACAGATTATAGATAAAATGCAGAAGTGCTGAACTATCTGCTCAGACCCCAGACCTACCAACAGGTTTTGGAAAATGTGCTATTTAAGTATTTCTCCAGTATGTTTCCTGAAGGAGAAATCCTCCACCTCTATGTCAAAGATAATAAAACAATATAGTAAACACTACATCAATGTCTGCAAAAACTCTACAGTAAATACTATACTATACTACTGTCCACAAATACACCACAGTATACTACAGCACAAAAACCCTACAGTAAATACTACAGTATACTACTGTCCACAAATACACCACAGTATACAACAGTCCACAAAACCCTACAGTAAATACTACAGTATACTACAATCTGCAAAACACAACATTCATTTATATAGTATATACTATAGTTTTATTTGACTACAGTATTTATAAACACATCAAAAAAAGAAACACACTCTCACTGTCAACTGCGTTTATTTTCAGCAAACTTAACATGTGTAAATATTTGTATGAACATAACAAGATTCAACAACTGAGACATAAACTGAACAAGTTCCACAGACATGTTGTCACGGCCGTCGTCGGAATGAGACCAAGGTGCAGCGTGGTTTCTTTTATTTGTTAAAATGTCGCCAACAAAACAAGAAATAACAAAAACGACAGTGACGCTTACAAAGACAACTTCCCACACTGAAAGGAGGGAAAATGGGCTACCTAAGTATGATTCCCAATCAGAGACAACGATAGACAGCTGTCCCTGATTGAGAACCAAAACATATAAACACAAAAAACATAGAAATCAGAACATAGAATGCCCACCCAAATCACACCCTGACCAAACCAAATAGAGACATAAAAAGGCTCTCTAAGGTCAGGGTGTGACACATGTGACTAACAGAAATGGAATAATGGGTCCCTGAACAAAGGGGGGGTCAAAATCAAAAGTAACAGTCAGTATCTGGTGTGGCCACCAGCTGCATTAAGTACTGCAGTGCATCTCCTCCTCATGGACTGCACCAGATTTGCCAGTTCTTGCTGTCAGATGTTACCCCACTATTCCACCAAGGCACCTGCAACTTCCCGGACATTTCTGGGGGGAATGGCCCTAGCCCTCACCCTCCGATCCAACAGGTCCCAGACGTGCTCAATGAGATTGAGATCCGGGCTCTTCGCTGGCCATGGCAGAACACTGACATTCCTGTCTTGCAGGGAATCACGCACAGAACAAGCAGTATGGCTGGTGGCATTGTCATGCTGGAGGGTCATGTCAGGATGAGCCTGCAGGAAGTGTACCAAATGAGTGAGGAGGATGTCTTCCCTGTAACGCACAGCATTGAGATTGCCTGCAATGACAACAAGCTCAGTCCGATGATGCTGTGACACACTGCCCCAGACCCACCACTTCCAAATTGATTCCGCTCAAGAGTACAGGCCTCGGTGTAACGCTCATTCCTTCAACGATACATGCAAATCCGACCACAAAACCACGACTCGTCAGTGAAGAGTACTTTTTGTCAGTCCTGTCTGATCCAGCGACGGTGGGTTTGTGCCCATAGGCGACGTTGTTGCCGGTGATGTCGGGTGAGGACCTGCCTTACAACAGGCCTACAAGCCCTGAGTCCAACCTCTCTCAGCCTATTGCGGACAGTCTGAGCACTGATGGAGGGATTGTAAGTTCCTGGTGTAACTCTGGCAGTTGTTATTGCCATCCTGTACCTGTTCTGCAGGTGTGATGTTTGGATGTGCCGATCCTGTGCAGGTGTTGTTACACTTGGTCTACCACTGCGAGGATGATCAGCTGTCCATCCTGTTTCCCTGTAGCGCAGTGTCTTAGGCATCTCATAGTACAGACATTGCAATTTATTGCCCTGACCACATCTCCAGTCCTCATGCGTCCTTGCAGCATGCCTAAGGCACTTTTGGTATTTTTCAGAGTCAGTAGAAAGGCCTCTTTAGTGTCCTAAGTTTTCATAACTGTGACCTTAATTGCCCACCATCTGTAAGCTGTTAGTGTCTTAACGACCAAGCATGGGAAACAGTGTTTAAACCATTTACAATGAAGATCTGTGAAGTTATTTGGATTTTTACGAATTATCTTTGAAAGACAGTGTCCTGAAAAAGGGACATTTACTATAGTTAACTGCAAATACTACAGTATACCACAGTAAAGGGACTTAAGTCCGCAAAACCACTACATTGAATTCTACAGTTTAGTCTGCAAAAACACTTAGAAAATACAATAGTATTTATTTATGTGGGAATCCATTATGCTCGCACACACACAAGCACTCACACACAAAGTTACCTCATGACACACACATGAGCGCACACACACACACGCACATACACACTCATACAAATATCAAATACACACACACACACACACACACACACACACACACACACACACACACACACACACACACACACACACACACACACACACACACACACACACACACACACACACACACACACACACACACACACACACACACACACACACACACACAAAGAACAGGGAGGAATAAACCTGTTTTTACCTTGTCCTCCAGGCGGACCAGTCTGGCTCCCACAGTGTAGTATTCTTTATCTACACCTTTCTCTGAAAAACAACACACACATTTCCCTTCATTCAAACACTGGCCTCTCTATTGTGGTGGGTGGTACAATCTCAATCATCATTGGTGGGGGCAACACAAGGCATGCAAAAGATCCTGGTCTATTCCTATAGGGTCAATAGTGAGACTTGCTGTAACTGAATTCTCTGAGGTCATTGCTGGTATCAGATGTCACAAGGCCTAGGGGAAGGTAGATAGCAGGAGTGGAGACTAAAGGGGGTCCGTTCAACCATTGTTTCTCAACTACAAGCCAATTTACATCTAACTGCCATGAGACAAGACCAATAACCTATTGTACCCAACAGCCCATGGTACTCATTCATTTGCCTAATTGAATCATCTTAAATTACCCCCTATTAGTCTGAGGCCCGCACCCAACCCTAACCCGCAAATATAGAAAATGCGCTATGGACTACAGTAATTTTTTTGAGAAGGGGTGCAGGATTGTTTTGGGGCCTGATATAGATATGTTTCTGCTTATAATTTTTGACATTTTGTTAGGCTATTTGTTAGTCAACTTGTCTTTAATTAGATACATGTAGCTTCTCTTCTGTCATTATGTTGCTTTAGAAGACTCAATAAACCCTTGCTCAACAGAACAATGTAATAGATCGATAAAATGAATGCTTCAATCTAGTTACATCTGTACATTTTTCTCTGTCATCTCTCACGGAGCAAATACATTTAGGGACTGGGGAGAAAATACAATGACGCAACAACAACAAAACAGGAAGGGTTTTCAGTTTAAAATGTCCAGATGACATCAGTTTGACGGGTGATAAGGAAAAAGAAAGCTGTGAAAACAACTCAACCCCTAAATGTTTCTGAGAGGATTTCACTTCAGGTTCATTTTATGTGGTTGAAATACTATCAGCTTTTATGATGCTTGTATGATGAAGACAGCACCTCTACAGATGATATCTAGCTGAGCATTGCATTCTTTCAAGATGCAGAAATAAATCAATCACATTTCTCCACTGCTGTTCCCAAGTCCAAATTTTGCCTACATTTGGTGTATCATTTTACTGAAATAAATGCTTAATTCTGCAGGAAATAATATAAAGGCGATGTGAGAGGTTACAGTCATTGTCCAGATTTCAGTTTCCATTTAACCTATCTGAACAGGCTACAGTTCCCTTGACATCCCATAGGCCTATTTGAAGTCCCGTCTTGTGACTGTCAAATTTGTATAGCGCCTCACAATCACCACACATAACATAGCCCGCACTCTTATCATCCTCTTTTACCATTTAACCAAATCTTATCCAAACATGATTTTTTTCTGTCCCTCCCTTCTCTTTATTTTCAACTCTCCTTTCACAGCTTTCGTCCTATTGAATAAACTTCTAGAATTCCCTTTTTGCCTCTGTGAATTGAAAAGCATTACTTTTGGAAACTGGCAGAAAGCGTCCCTATGACGCGTCTCCCCCCCCCCCCCCCCCCCCTTGGGTTGTGCCGTGGCGGAGATCTTTGTGGGCTATACTCGGCCTTGTCTCAGGATGGTAAGTTGGTGGTTGAAGATATCCCTCTAGTGGTGTGGGGGCTGTGGGTGGTGTTATATCCTTCCTGTTTGGCCCTGTCCGGGGGTATCATCTGATGGGGCCACAGTGTCTCCTGAACCCTCCTGTCTCAGCCTCCAGTATTTATGCTGCAGTAGTTTATGTGTCGGGGGGCTAGGGTCAGTTTGTTATATCTGGAGTACTTCTCCTGTCTTATCCGGTGTCCTGTGTGAATTTAAGTGAATTTAAGTATGCTCTCTCTAATTCTCTCTTTCTTTCTCTCTCTCTGAGGACCTGAGCCCTAGGACCATGCCTCAGGACTACCAGGCATGATGACTCCTTGCTGTCCCCAGTCCACCTGGCCGTGCTGCTGCTCCAGTTTCAACTGTTCTGCCTGCGATTATTATTGTTTGACCATGCTGGTCATTTATGAACATTTGAACATCTTGGCCATGTTCTGTTATAATCTCCACCCGGCACAGCCAGAAGAGGACTGGCCACCCCTCATAGCCTGGTTCCTCTTTAGGTTTCTTCCTAGGTTTTCGCCTTTCTAGGGCGTCTACCCAACCCATCTACCCAACCTTCAGCCACACAATATTTAATGACCCTAAACCCGTCTACCCACCCTTCAGTCACACAATATTTAATGACCCTAAACCCATCTACCCAACCTTCAGTCACACAATATTTAATGACCCTAAACCCATCTACCCACCCTTCAGTCACACAATATTTAATGACCCTAAACCCGTCTAACCACCCTTCAGTCACACAATATTTAATGACCCTAAACCCATCTACCCACCCTTCAGTCACACAATATTTAATGACCCTAAACCCGTCTACCCACCCTTCAGTCACACAATATTTAATGACCCTAAACCCGTCTACCCAACCTTCTGTCACACAATATTTAATGACCCTAAACCCATCTACCCACCCTTCAGTCACACAATATTTAATGACCCTAAACCCGTCTACCCACCCTTCAGTCACACAATATTTAATGACCCTAAACCCGTCTACCCAACCTTCAGTCACACAATATTTAATGACCCTAAACCCGTCTACCCAACCTTCAGTCACACAATATTTAATGACCCTAAACCCGTCTACCCACCCTTCAATCACACAATATTTAATGACCCTAAACCCGTCTACCCACCCTTCAGTCACACAATATTTAATGACCCTAAACCCGTCTACCCACCCTTCAGTCACACAATATTTAATGACCCTAAACCCGTCTACCCCACGGATATAAACGCGGGGACTACAGGTTCATCATTACACACCATGTAAAGAAACCCAGAGTACACACACACCACCCCTGTCTCTCTCACACACACACACACACACACACACACACACACACACACACACACACACACACACACACACACACACACACACACACACACACACACACACACACACACACACACACACACACACACACACACACAAAACCCCCTCCCCCACTTCCTTACTAAGGGGCCCCTAACGCAAATAGGTCTTAGTCATGCAGTGAGTTCCTATAAACATAACAGCAGTAGATCAGTGTAATGGGGCTCCATCCTAGGGCCAGAGCAGACTCAGTCTAAGGCTTTGGACTTGGGGGAAGTGGGCTGTGTGTTTGGCAGGCTGACTGCGCTAGTTTTATACTGTATGGTTGGTTTGGTTGTTATGGACGTGGAGTGTGTCATGTAGTATGTGCGTGTGTGCGTGTGTGCGTGTGTGCGTGCGTGCGTGCGTGTGTGTGCGTGCGTGTGTGTGTGTGTGTGTGTGTGTGTGTGTGTGTGTGTGTGTGTGTGTGTGTGTGTGTGTGTGTGTGTGTGTGTGTGTGTGTGTGTGTGTGTGTGTGTGTGTGTGTGTGTGTGTGTGTGTGGAGAACACGTGGAAGTACGCTAAGCTTCTCAGCTGGATTCCTAATCCAATACCAGGGCCAATCAAGAAAGTGTTTAACCATGTTAGCTCCCCCGTTAGCTTCCTGGGTCAGCCAAGACATGTTAACATCCAGGTGGAGTTGGAGGAGAAGGGAGGAGGAGGAGGAAGAGGAGGTGGAAGAGAGAGATGGAGAAGAGGAGGAAGATGGTGGTACACAGAGCAGGGGGAGGAGGAGGAGAAGAAGCAGAGAAGGAGGAAGAGGGGAAGAAAAAAGGAGAGGAGGAGATGAGGGGGTACGCAGAGGAGGAGAGAAGAGGAGGAGGAGGAGGAGGGAGGAGGAGGAGGAGGAGGAGGAGGAGGAGGAGGAGGAGGAGGAGGAGGAGGAGGAGGAGGAGGAGGAGGAGGAGAGGGGGGAGATGGGTTGTGCATACAAATACTAGTGTGTGTGTGTACCCAAACACACAAATCCAAACATACACACACAAACTATGTATACACTCTATACACACTACGTGTACACACTAAACACACCAGGGATCTCTTGGCAGAATATTTAGTCTAGTCTATTCAGCCTTATCATGGTGCCTGGTTGTCTCTGTTTGTGAGATGTATATAACATTAGGGGGCACAGTGAGGAGTGACAAGAGTTCATGAGTATCCTCAAGTAGGTTTTACCTGCCAGAAACATTCCTGGTTTCCCCAACGTATGGTCCAGTCTGGGGACAAGAAGGAGCACAAGACAGACACGTTAGGGAAAACTTTGGACAAAGCTTTGCAGCATTGGTTAGTGTTTTATGTCTGTGACAGAAAAGTGGAAGGAAATAAATATAGATGAAGCAAGAGAGTGAAAGAAAGAGAGAGACGGACAGAGAGAGAGAGGGGAAGATGGAAAGAAAGAGAGGAAGAAGGAAAGATCGAAAGAGAGAGGAAGTTTACATACACTTAGGTTGGAGTCATTAAATCTTGTTTTTCAACCACTCCACAAATGTATTGTTAACAAACTATAGTTTTGGCAAGTCGGTTAGGACATCTACTTTGTGCATGACACAAGTCATTTTTCCAACAATTGTTTACAGACAGATTATTTCACTTATAATTTACATACACTAAGTTGACTGTGGCTTTAAATAGCTCGGAAAATTCCAGAAATAATGTCATGGCTTTAGAAGCTTCTGATAGGATAATTGACACCATTTGAGTCAATTGGAGGCGTACCTGTGGATGTATTTCAAGGCCTACCTTCAATCTCACTGCCTCTTTGCTTGACATCATGGGAAAATCAAAAGAAATCAGCCAAGACCTCAGCCAAGACCTTTTTTTAAACCTCCACAAGTCTGGTTAATTCTTGAGAGCAATTTCCAAACGCCTGAAGGTACCATGTTCATCTGTACAAACAATAGCATAAACACCATGGGACCACACAGCCATCATACCGCTCAGGAAGGAGGCACGTTCTGTCTCCTAGAGAAAAACATACTTTGGTGCGAAAAGTGAAAATCAATCCCAGAACAACAGCAAAGGACCTTATGAAGATGCTGGAGGAAACAGGTAGTATCTATATCCACATTAAAACAAGTCCTATATCGACATAACCTGAAAGGCCGCTCAGCAAGGAAGAAGCCACTGCTCAAAAACAGCCATAAAAAAAGCCAGAATGCGGTTTGCAACTGCACATGGGAACAAAGATCGTACTTTTTGGAGACTTGTCCTCTGGTCTGATGAAACAAAAATAGAACTCTTTGGGCATAATGACCATTGTTATGTTTGGAGGAAAAAGGTGGAGGGGGGGGGCTTTCAAGCCAAAGAACACCATCCCAACCATGCATGGGGGTGGCAGCATCATGTTGTGGGGGTGCTTTGCTGCAGGACGGACTGGTGCACTTCACAAAATAGATAGCATCATGAGAAGGAAAATTATGTGGATATATTGAAGCAACATCTCAATACTTCAGTCAGGAAGTTAAAGCTTGGTCACAAATGGGTCTTCCAAATGGACAATGACCCCAAGCATACTTCCAAAGTTGTGGCAAAATGGCTTAAGGACAACAAAGTCAAGGTATTGGAGTGGCCATCACAAAGCCCTGATCTCAATCCTTTTGAAAATTTGTGGGCAGAACTGAAAAAGCCTGTGCAAGCAAGGAGGCCTACAAACCTGGCTCAGTTCCACCAACTCTTTCAAGAGGAATGGGCCAAAATTCACCCAACTTATTGTGGGAAGCTTGTAGAAGGCTCCCTGAAACGTTTGACCCAAGTTAAACAATATAAAGGCAATGCTACCAAATACTAATTGAGTGTATGTAAACTTCTGACCCACTGGGAATGTGATGAAAGAAATAACAGCTGAAATAAATAATTCTCTCTCTACTATTATTCTGACATTTCACATTCTTAAAATAAAGTGGTGATACTAACTGACCTAAGACAGTGAGTTTTTACTCTGATTAAATGTCAGGAATTGCGAAAAACTGAGTTTAAATGTAGTTGGCTAAGGTGTATGTAAACTTCCGACTTCAACTGTATGATTTTTTACATACACGTTAGAGTCACATTTGGGTATGTCTCTCAGTTTTCTCCTATCACAGCCATTCAACTCTTCAACTGTTTTAAAGTCGCCATTGGCCTAATGGTGAAATCCCTGAGTGGTTTCATTCCTTTCCGGCAACTGAGTTAGGAAGGATGCCTATATATTTGTAGTGACTGGGTGTGTTGATACACCATCCAAAGTGTAACTAATAACTTCACTATGCTCAAAGGGATATTCAATGTCTTTTTTAAACCCATCTACCAATAGGTGCCTTTATATGTGAGGCATTGGAAAATCTCCCTGGTCTTTGTGGTTGAATCTTTGTTTGAAATTCACTGCTCGATTGAGGGTCCTTAAAGATAATTGTATATGTGGGGTACATAGAGGAGGTGTCATTCAAAAATCATTTTAAACGCTATTATTGCACACAGAGTGAGTTCATGCAACTTATGTGACTAATCTCTACTCCTGAATTTATGTAGACTTGCCATAACAAATGGGTTGAATAATTATTGACAAAATGTTCAGCTATTCATTTTTTATTTATTTGTAAACCTTTCTAAAAACCTAATTCCGTTTTGACATTATGGGTTATTGTGTGTAGATCAGTAACACAACATCTCAATTGAATCCATTTCAAATTCAGGCTGTAAGACAAGAACATGTGGAAAAAGTCAAGGGGTGTGAATACTTTCTGAAGACACTGTATCCACTCTATAACAAGAAGTATGTATATATTCCTGCTTATCACGCCTACACTGACACTTTGTTTACTGTTATTATCATTTCTCCTACAACCAGTCACTTTCTCCTAATCCCCCTCCTACATGTACTGTACATATCTACCTCAAACTACTCCAGTATCCAGCACATTGTACATTTGGTATTGGTACTGACCCTGTATTTACTGTTTTCTTTATTATATCTATATATTTTGTATTAGTTATACTATTTTGATATTGATTACTACACTGTTGGGTTTTAGGTTTTATTTATTCACAACAAAGAAAAGAAGTGAAAGACAGTACAGATTTTTTTTAAACGTGTAAAAACAGTGTGCAGGTGAGGTTGGAATCCCAAAAGGGCACTGTTGGGTGGAGCTGGCAAGTTAAGCATTTCACTGTACTTGTGCATGTGACACTGCCAACTTGAGAGAGTGTAATGCTTCTTTTTCTACTTTTTTTTCCAGGGAGTGAATACATTTAATTAATAAATAAACACAACAAGAAACACAAACAGCGTACCGACAACTGGGGAAGAAACCTAAGGACAATGACAACTGGGGAAGAAACCTAAGGACAATGACAACTGGGGAAGAAACCTAAGGACAATGACAACTGGGGAAGAAACCTAAGGACAATGATAACTGGGGAAGAAACATAAGGACAATGACAACTGGGGAAGAAACATAAGGACAATGACAACTGGGGAAGAAACATAAGGACAATGACAACTGGGGAAGAAACCTAAGGACAATGACAACTGGGGAAGAAACCTAAGGACAATGACAACTGGGGAAGAAACCTAAGGACAATGATAACTGGGGAAGAAACATAAGGACAATGACAACTGGGGAAGAAACATAAGGACAATGACAACTGGGGAAGAAACATAAGGACAATGACAACTGGGGAAGAAACCTAAGGACAATGACAACTGG
This sequence comes from Oncorhynchus gorbuscha, assembly GCF_021184085.1. Classification (NCBI taxonomy): domain Eukaryota; kingdom Metazoa; phylum Chordata; class Actinopteri; order Salmoniformes; family Salmonidae; genus Oncorhynchus; species Oncorhynchus gorbuscha. Next base: position 18,416,987 of record NC_060178.1, read on the forward strand.
GGAAGAAACCTAAGAACAATGATAACTGGGGAGGAAACCAAAGGGAGGGACATATAAAGGGCAGGTAATCAAGGAGGTGATGGAGTCCAGGTGTGCGTGTAACTCTAGTGACAGGAGTGCACCCTAACAAGCAGACTGGTGACCTAGAGGGGGAGGGTGAGCACATGTGACAGTCCCCCTTCCCCAATGCGTGGCTCCTGCTGCAGGACGCCGACCAGGAGTGGACATGTCACCTCTGCTAAGGTGCGGGAACCTGACGATCCGGCTGAGGCGTGGGAGCATGATGACCTAGAGCGTCGGAGAGAGAGCATATGTGACAGTACCCCCTCCCTAGCGCGTTCGTCTCCAGCCACAGGATGTCAACCAAAGAGATGATCTCGGGGATCCAGAGCGAACCGGTCGCCTCCGCTGAGGCGCAGACCGGCTCAGACCTCCCGGTCGCCTCCGCTGGCCCGGGTACCTTCACAGCTGAGGCTTGCCAGGTTGCTCCGGCTCCAACACTCTCTGATGCTTCGCTTTGTTGAGTCGTCATTCTGTAACGATGTTGCTGTTTCATGTCAGTGCGCTGTTCGTGTTTCTTGTTTTGTTAATTTATTAATTAAATGTATTCACTCCCTGAACTTGCTTCCCGACTTTCAGAGAGAGAGAGAGAGAGAGAGAAGAGAGAGAGAGAGAGAGAGAGAGAGAGAGAGAGAGAGAGAGAGAGAGAGAGAGAGAGAGAGAGATGTCAGAGTGCGAGAGAGAGAGAGAGAGAAAGAGAGAGAGAGAGAGAGAGAGAGAAAGAGAGTTAGAGAGAGAGAGAGAGAGAGAGAGAGAGAGAGAGAGATTAAGAGAGAGAGAGAGAGAGAGAGATGAGAAGAGAGAGAGAGAGAGAGAGAGAGAGAGAGAGAGAGAGAGAGAGAGAGAGAGAGAGAGAGAGAGAGAGAGAGAGAGAGAGAGAGAGAGAGAGAGAGAGAGAGAGAGAGAGAGAAGAGAGAGAGAGAGAGAGAGAGAGAGAGAGAGAGAGAGAGAGAGAGAGAGAGAGAGAGAGAGAGAGAGAGAGAGAGAGAGAGAGAGAGAGAAAGAGAGAGAGAGAGAGAGAGAGAGAGAAGAGAGAGAGAGAGAGAGAGAGAGAGAGAGAGAGAGAGAGAGAGAGAGAGAGAGAGAGAGAGAGAGAGAGAGAGAGAGAGAGAGAGAGAGAGAGAGAGAGAGAGAGAGAGAGAGAGAGAAAGAGAGAGAGAGAGAGAGAGAGAGAGAGAGAGAGAGAGAGAGAGAGAGAGAGAGAGAGAGAGAGAGAGAAGAGAGAGAGAGAGAGAGAGAGAGAGAGAGAGAGAGAGAGAGAGAGAGAGAGAGAGAGAGAGAGAAGAGAGAGAGAGAGAGAGAGAGAGAGAGAGAGAGAGAGAGAGAGAGAGAGAGAGAGAGAGAGAGAGAGAGAGAGAGAGAGAGAGAGAGAGAGAGAGAGAGAGAGAGAGAGAGAGAGAAGAGAGAGAGAGAGAGAGAGAGAGAGAGAGAGAGAAGAGAGAGAGAGAGAGAGAGAGAGAGAGAGAGAGAGAGAGAGAGAGAGAGAGAGAGAGAGAGAGAGAGAGAGAGAGAGTAAACAAAAAGAAGAGAGTGAGTCAGTGGCCCACCTCCTCTGTAGCTCCTTAATGCGGACCATCATGGTGAGGTGTCCCTGGTTGTACTGCTCCATCACATCCCTCACGTCGTACGGTTTCCTCGCTTGCTGTGGAGTATGAATATTGTATTGTAGTAACATGCGCAACACACAGCACATTGTCACCCATGGAAATCCCTAGGGAAACCCCTAGGCCAACACAGTGCTTTGTTATTGCAGTGTACATTGACGATGAGGAAGCTAAGGGAAGAGTGCTCGTTCAGTGGAGCTTTCACTTGTTGTTTTGCGTGAGGATGATGCTATCTTCTGACTAAGGCTGCATCGTCCCTGTGATGGCCCTGTGACGGCCCTAGTTTAGTTTTTGCAGAGAAGCTAATCACCTACAAATAATTAAGTAATGAGAAGATGGTTGAACGTGAAGACTGAAGCAATGGCCTGGGTTTGTTGGAGACTGTTGGAGACTACAACCACAGTCAGATCATAAATAGAGTTGTTGTTGACTAAAGGCCATGCGAGGTCATTCTGTGCTTAGTCTTCTGCAGCTGTGCAGTGAGAGACTCTAGCCACAGAGCCTGAGACGAACAGGGTTCCATGATACTGAGGCTGAACTGACGACAGGACAGACACAGATGTGCAGGTGCAAGTTGCAGTCTCAAACAGACACACGTACATTGTTAACGCACACACTGCGTACATGCGCATGCACGCACACCTACATAAAACACATACGCATGCCTACATAAAACACATGCGCATGCATGCACACACGCGCACACACACACACACACACCATTTCTGCAGCTGCACAACATGCCCTTGGGCTACCACTCCCCTTCCTGAGTAACCACAACACTCTCCAGAGCCTATTCTCTTTATTCTCCCTACTTCCACTCCCTTCCTCCACCCCTTCTCCCCCACTCTCCTCCTCCCCTCCTCCCCCAGTCCCCTCTTCCACCCCCCACTCTCCTCCTCCCTTCCTCTCCCAGTCCCCTCTTCCACCCCCCTCTCCTCCTCCCCTCCTCTCCCAGTCCCCTCTTCCACCCCCACTCTCCTCCTCCCCTCCTCTCCCAGTCCCCTCTTCCACCCCCACTCTCCGCCTCCTCCCACAGTCCCCTCTTCCACCCTCCCACTCTCCACCTCCTCCCCCAGTCTCCTCTTCCATCCCCCCACTCTTCTCCTCCCCTCCTCCCCAGTCCCCTCTTCCAACCCCACACTCCTCCTCCCCCCCCTTCTCCCCCAGTCCCCTCTTCATCCCCCACTCTCCACCTCCTCCCTCCTCCCGTCTCCTCTTCCACCCCCCACTCTCCTCCTCCCCTCCTCCCACAGTCCCCTCTTCCATCCCTCCACTCTCCTCCTCCCCTCCTCCCACAGTCCCCTCTTCCATCCCTCCACTCTCCTCCTCCCTTCCTCCCACAGTCCCCTCTTCCATCCCCCCACTCTCCTCCTCCCTTCCTCCCACAGTCCCCTCTTCCATCCCTCCACTCTCCTCCTCCTACCCTTCTCCTCCACTCCCCTCCTCCACCCTGTATTTTACCTGAAATTTCTGTCTGGCCACAAAGTACTTCATTCTCCGGAGTACTTTGATTGCAGATTTTTGGGCGTGAGATAACCTGAAAGACAGACAGACAAACAAAGTTCAATTGGTTCCACTGCAGAGAGGAGAGCTGGTAAGTAAGCATTTTATTGTACTTTGTTCAACATGCTGTATCCTGTTCATACACTGTAGATTGTGGGGAGAAATCAAATTGAAAAAAAAAAATCATAAACATATACAGTGGGGCAAAAAAGTATTTAGTCAGCCACCAGTTGTTCCCCCACTTAAAATGATGAGAGAGGCCTGTAATTTTCATCATAGGTACACTTCAACTATGACAGACAAAATGAGAAAACAAAATCCAGAAAATCACATTGTATGATTTTTTATGAATTTATTTGCAAATTATGGTGGAAAATAAGTATTTGGTCACCTACAAACAAGCAAGATTTCTGGCTCTCACAGACCTGTAACTTCTTCTTTAAGAGGCTCCTCTGTCCCCCACTCGTTTCCTGTATTAATGGCACCTGTTTGAACTTGGTATCAGTATAAAAGACACCTGTCCACAACCTCAAACAGTTACACTCCAAACTTCACTATGGCCGAGACCAAAGAGCTGTCAAAGGACACCAGAAACAAAATTGTAGACCTGCACCAGGCTGGGAAGACTGAATCTGCAATAGGTAAGCAGCTTGGTTTGAAGAAATCAACTGTGGGAGCAATTATTAGGAAATGGAGGGCCTCACCCAAGATCTCACCTTGTGGGGTCAAAATGATCACAAGAACGGTGAACAAAAATCCCAGAACCACACGTGGGGACCTAGTGAATGATCTGCAGAGAGCTGGGACCAAAGTAACAAAGCCTACCATCAGTAACACACTTTGCCACCAGGGACTCAAATCCTGCAGTGCCAGACATGCCCCCCTGCTTAAGCCAGTACATGTCCAGGCCCGTCTTAAGTTTGCTAGAGAGCATTTGGATGATCCAGAAGAAGATTGGGAGAACGTCATACGGTGAGATGAAACCAAAATATAACTTTTTGGTAAAAACCAAACTCGGCGTGTTTGGAGGACAAAGAATGCTGAGTTGCATCCAAAGAACACCATACCTACTGTGAAGCATGGGGATGGAAACATCATGCTTTGGGGCTGTTTTTCTGCAAAGGGACCAGGACGACTGATCCGTGTAAAGGAAAGAATGAATGGGGCCATGTATCGTGAGATTTTGAGTGAAAACCTCCTTCCATCAGCAAGGGCATTGAAGATGAAATGTGGCTGGGTCTTTCAGCATGACAATGATCCCAAACACACCGCCCGGGCAACGAAGAAGTGGCTTCGTAACCCCATAGAAAATATTTGGAGGGAGTTGAAAGTCCGTGTTGCTCAGCAACAGCCCCAAAACATCACTGCTCCTTAGGAGATCTGCATGGGGGAATGGACCAAAATACCAGCAACAGAGTGTGAAAACCTTCATTAAATTCATTAAAAATCCTACAATGTGATTTTCAGGATTTTCTTCCCTCATTTTGTCTGTCATAGTTGAAGTGTACCTCTCTCATCTTTTTAAGTGGGAGAACTTGCACAATTGATGGCTGACTAAATACTTTTTTGCCCCACTGTATATGTTTATGATTTTTCTTTGTTAATTAAATTTGACCAAAAAAGTTAGGAATAAATACAAATCAATATGTTGCTTAAAAATGTATATTTTATGAGGATAATCAGAGAGGAATGTTTTATTTAATTTACTAAATTTGTAAATTCTTGTAAGTTCTTGGAACAACTTGCCACCTTGCTCTGTTTTTAGAGGTTTGTGGGTAATTCAACATTTGCAGACTTTGTTCTTTACACAATGTTGTATACATGTTTGGAGAAAGATAATTATATGTCTTACCCTGGAAGTTACATCTACTCAATAATATTGTGTGTAAATTGTTGCCTTAACTTTTTAAAAGTCAAATAAACACCTCAGTGTATGACAAATCAATTTGCTGTAATTTGCTCCAGCCCACAAGGGGTTAAGCCTGCAGATGTTTCCCCATCTCAGTTGTATTCCTTATCAATGCAACCCGACTTGTTTTCTGCTCTGAAAACAGAACATTTGTACTTGCATGCTTCCAGCCATTCTAATTGGCTTGTAGACCTACTACATTCCTACCATGCAATGGCAAAACACATGTGGCCCTGAGGGCTAGGAGAGTCCCCCTCCCTCCCTCCCTCCCTACCACAAACACACACACACACACACACACACACACACACACACACACACACACACACACACACACACACACACACACACACACACACACACACACACACACACACACACACACACACACACACACACACACACACACACACACACACACACACACACACACACACACACACACACACACACACACGATCCACCCTGTGGAACTAAACAGGTTTATCATACTCATGGCTGTTGAACTCTGATGCACTTGTAATAAACAGTGTTCATTTGTGAATTTCACCATATTAATGAAAACTGTGAATTAGTGTCCCCCTGTGAGTCTGGGGAGAACAAAACACAGCTTGTGTAATCTGAGTCACACACACACACAAAAACACACACACACATGGAAAACACACACACACGCTCGCTCAACTCGCCTCATCTGTGTCAACAACCACCGCCACTAAACTAAACACCATAACAGCACACACTGAATATTAGCTATACAGGCACAGACACACGTCTTCCATCACACAAGGGTTTTGCACAATGTGTTGGTGTTCGCTTGGTTTCCCTGTTTAAGCTGAAAAGCATTAGAAGATGCACACAGAATTGGTTTAAAAACAAAAATATGTTGTTGTGAGCCAAATGTGATGGTTGGGATGAAAGGAAAATACTTGGGCGGGTGTTTATGTGCGGTTCTACTGCTGACCACTTACAGGGTTCATGCGGGTCATGGCTAGGGGACGACTACAGGGCAGTAGAGGAGGTGGGACCTGCTAGCAAATAGGCCCTTGGTGTCTATTCTAAAACCTGTCTGATTATTTTGGTCCATGTATAGAATGTGCCCTTTCCTTTTACAGTTAACCATACTTGTGGTGGGTTCATATTTCTGGACTGTTATTATATTCTCGTACTATGTTGTCTCCGTACTGTAGGTACTGTGTGCTAGAACTGTAGCGTGACTGTGAGTAATGCTCATTCAGTGCAAACCCATGTTCATGTTATTTCCAGCCGGGTATCTCTGTCTGTTGCTTCTCTATGACACTAGCTTTGCTGACAGATCAAAGAGAAAGAAATCAATTGAATGTGGATGTTTTTTTTCTATCTTCAGAACGAGAACTAAAATATCTGCTTTTACTTCATGCGTTTTAAACCGTGTGACCCTTCGCCTTCGGACGTATCTTTCACATGAAAGGGGTCGGTAAGCCGCAGGATGCTGTTAGGAGTGTTTCTTGAGAGATGCCGGATTAAAGCTGAGCAATGCCACCGGATTCTTGAACAATCGACAACATTCTTAAAGAATTCGGAGAGGGGACACACATCGTAAAATACCACAGATATGAGTGATGGGCACAGGAACAAACGAGAGACAGAGGACGGAGTTGCATCCATCCAGAGATAACGGCACAACTCTGTAGAGTCACAAAGTCTGGGGTTTAAAACAATGTGGTCCCAAATCCCAAAAACATCCTCCCATAACTACAGCGCTAGAGAGAGAAAATGCGTATGTGTGTGTGAGTGAGTGAGTGAGTGAGTGAGTGAGTGAGTGAGTGAGTGAGTGAGCGAGCGAGTGTGTGTGTGTGTGTGTGGTGTGGCACTCTTTGCCGGGCTCTGAGTGTGACTGTGGTGAGAGATAAGGTCTTCTCCTCTGAAGTACTCCACAGCAAACTAATCACTCCATTCTGAAGGCAGCAGGCAGCAGCCCTTTGTAGGGGGAAAGGAAGGGGTTGGAGGGATGTATGGGCAGGGGTGGACATAGTGATTTGGAGGCCCCAGGCAGAGGCCAATCTCAGCCCCCCCCACTCATGTTTATTTAACACAATCATAGCTACTGAATGAAGAGCTGCTCAGAGCCGGCTCATTAAATCAGGATTCCTATTTGACTCAGCTGTGCCTCCTTGCCTGTCCCACATTTCCTCATCTCCCAGCCCTTCTAATGTGACTAGCCCCTATGCTTCACCCTCTTTTCCCCTGTCCTGCTACACAGTTTCTCCCTGCAGAAGGTCACTGAGTGGAGGTGCTAAAGGAGCTCCTTAATCTTGACCCCCAAAAGCCATCTGGGTCAGATGGTTAAAATCCTTTCTTCTTTAAGGTGGCTGCCTCTATCATCACCAAGCCTATCTCTGACCTTTATAGCCTGTCTCTCCTCTCTGGGGAGGTTCCTGGTGCTTGGAAGGCAGCCACGGCACCTCCTTTATTTAAAGGGGGAGATCAAGCTGATCCTAAATATTATAGGCCAATTTCCATCTTGCCCTGTTCATCAAAAGGAAAAACTGGTCAATAATAAACTGACTGGCTTTCTTGATGTCTATAGCATTCTCTCTGGTCTGCAATCTGATATCCATTCAGGTTATGGTGTGTCACTGCAACCTTAAAGGTCCTAAATTATGTCACCATTGCCCTTGATTATAAGCATTGTTGTGCTACTATTTTTATTGATTTCGCCAAAGGTTTTGATATGGTAGACCATTCCATTCTTGTGGGTCGGCTAAGGAGTATTGGTGTCTCTGAGGGGTCTCTGGCCTTGTTTGCTAACTACCTCTCTCAAAGAGTATAGTGTACTGGATCGAGCTGAAAAAAAACCACTCAAACTTGACAGCTTAATCTCCATCTCTACATTTAAAAACTCATGGACACTCTTACTGACACTTGTGGCTGCTTCGAGTGATGTATTGTTGTCTCTACCTTTTCTCCCTTTGTGCTGTAGTCTGTGCCCAACAATGTTTGTACCAGGTTTGTGCTGCTACCATGTTGTGCTACTGCCACAGCCACTGCCATGGCCCCATCCTGCCTGGTGTCAATGGTACAGGCTAGTGGCGGAGTGTAATGGTGTGTGGTATGTTTTCCTAGCAACGTTTGAATGCCACACCTTGTAGAATCCATGCCTCAAAGAATTATGGAGGCAAAGGGGAGTCCAACCTGGAACAATCCAACATGTTTTTGTGTTGATACTGTCGCAAAGCTAACTAAAAAGCAGCCTTCCCAAGAGAGGATGGCTTTCACTTCAGCAGTGATGAATTCATGAACTTCTTTGATGAAAACATCATGATCATTAGAAAGCAAATTACGGACTCCTCCTTGAATCTGTGTATTTCTCCAAAACTCAGTGGTCCTGAGTCTGCACAACACTGCCAGGACCTAGGATCAATGTAAACACTCAAGTTGTTTAATTCTATATCTCTTGACACATTCATAAAAATAGTAATGGCCTCTAAACCTTCAAGCTGCATACTGGACCCTATTCCAACTAAATTAGTGAAAGAGCTGCTTCCTGTGCTTTGCCCTCCTATGTTTAACATAATAACCAGCTCCCTATCCACCAGATGTGTACCAAACTCACTAAAAGTGGCAGTAATAAAGCCTCTCTTGAAAAAGCCAAACCTTGACCCAGAAAATGTTTTAAAAACTATTGGCCTACATCAAATCTCCTTTTCCTCTCAATTTTTGGGGGTCTTCCTGAAGACAAACAAGGTATATGAAAGCTTTAGACTGGTTATAGCCCGCATCATAGCACTGAGACTGCACTCGTGAAGGTGGTAAATTACCTTTTAATGGTGTCACACCAAGGCTCTACAACTGTCCTCCTAGACCTTAGTGTTGCTTTTGACACCATCTATCACCACATTCTTTTGGAGAGATTGGAAAACCTAATTGGTCTACACGGACAAGTTCTGGCCTGTTTTAGATCTTATCTGTCGGAAAGATATCAGTTTCTCTCTGTGGATGGTTTGTTTTTCGACAAATCAATTGTAAGTTTTGGTGTTCCTCAAGGTTGAGTTTTAGGACCACTATTGTTTTCACTATATATTTTACCTCTTGGTTATGTCATTTGGAAACATAATGTTAATTTTCACTGCTATGTGGATGATACACAGCTGTACATTTGGATGAAACATGGTGAAGCCTGAAAAATGGCCCTTTCTGAAAGCCTGTGTTTCAGACATAAGGAAGTGGATGGCGGCACTTTTAAACTCGGACAAAACAGAGATTCAGTTCTAATGTAGGTGCCAAGAAACAATGAGATCTTCTGTTGGATCTGACAATTAATCTTAATCTCAAATAAAACAGTGAAGGACCTCGGCATTACTCTGGATCCTGATCTCTCTTTTGACAACATATCAAGAATATTTCAAGGACAGAATTTTTCCATCTTCGTACGATTGCAAAAATCTTAAACTTTTGGTCCAAAAATGATGCAGAAAAGCTAATCCATTCTTTTGTCACTTCTAGATTAGACTACTGCAATGCTCTACTTTCCAGCTACCCGGATAAAGTACTAAATCAACTTCAGTTTATTGTGTTTGGCGCTACAGTTAGCGCCAAACACAGCTGCTAGAATCTTGACAAGAATAAAAAAAATCTATCATATTACTCCAGTGCCATCCTCTCTACCCTGGCTTCATGTTAAGGCTAGGGCTGAGTTCAAGGTTTAACTGCTAAACCTACAAAGCATTACATGGGCTTGCTCCTACCTACAGTATCTCTCTGATTTGGTCCTGCTGTACATACCTGCACATATGCTACGGTCGCAAGATGCAGGCCTCATTATTGTCCCTATAATTTATAAGCAAATAGCTGGAGGCAGGGCTTTCTCCTATAGAGCTCAATTTTGGTCTGCCTATCCATGTGAGAGACGCAGACACTGTCTTGAACTTTTAGTCTTTATTGAAGACTCATTTCTTCAGTAGGTCCTATGATTGAGTGTAGTCTGGCCCAGGGGTGTGAAGGTGAACGGAAAGGCACTGGAGCGATGAACCACCCTTGTTGTCTCTGCCTGGTCGGTTCCCCTCTCTCCACTAGGATTCTTTTGCCTCTGACCTTATTACGGGGGCTGAGTCACTGGCTTACTAGTACTCTTCCATGACGTCCCTAGGAGGGGGGCGTCACTTGAGTGGGTTGAGTCACTGACGTGATCCTCCGGTCTGGGTTGGCGCCCCCTCGGGTTTGTGCCATGGGGGAGATCTTCGCATTATCAGCAACCATCACTCCTGTGTTCCAATGGTACGTTGTGTTAGCTAATCCAGGTATATAATTTGAAAAGGCTAATTGATCATTAGAAAACCCTTTTGCAATTATGTTAGCACAGCTGAAAATGGTTGTCATTATTACAGAAGCAATAAAACTGACCTTCTTTAGACTATAATATATAATATATGATAATATAATAATAATAATAATATAATAATAATAATAATATATGCCATTTAGCAGACGCTTTTATCCAAAGCGACTTACAGTCATGTGTGCATACATTCTACGTATGGGTGGTCCCGGGGATCGAACCCACTACCCTGGCGTTACAAGCGCCATGCTCTACCAACTGAGCTACAGAAGGACCAGTTGAGTATCTGGAGCATCAGCATTTGTGGGTTCGATTACAGGCTCAAAATGGCCAGAAACAAAGAACTTTCTTCTGAAACTTGTCAGCCTATTCTTGTTCTGAGAAATTAAGGCTATTCCATGCAAGAAATTGCCAAGAAACTGAAGATCTTGTACAACGCTGTGTACTACTCCCTTCACAGAACAGCGCAAACCGGTTCTAACCCGAATAGAAAGAGGAGTGGGAGGCCCCGGTGCACAACTGAGTAAGAGGACAAGTACATTAGAGTGTCTAGTTTGAGAAACAGATGCATCACAAGTCCTCAACTGGCAGCTTCATTAAATAGTACCCACAAAACACCAGTCTCAACATCAACAGTGAAGAGGCGACTCCGGGATGCTGGAGCAACCTTCACTGGGGATGGGGGAAGCATGTTCCCCCCACATTCTGAAATTGCATTCTTGCATTCCCAAGTTTTATTATTGGAATGTCGGACGCCTCCGAGTGGTCAGGTAGGCTGTTTGGAGTGTTTATCTGACTAAAATATATACAGTACCAGTCAAAAGTTTTTATTTTACATTTCAAAGTATAATAGGGAAGACATCAAAACTATGAAATAACACATATGGAATCATGTAATAACCAAAAAGGTGTATAACAAATCAAAAAGTAGCAACCGTTTGCCTTGATGGCAGCTTTGAACACTCTTGGCATTCTCTTAACCAGCTTCACTTGGAATGCTTTTCCAACAGTCTTGAAGGAGTTCCCACCTATGCTGAGCACTTGTTGGCTGCTTTACCTTCACATGGCGGTCCAACTCATCACAAACCATCTTAATTGGGTTGAGGTCGGGTGATTGTGGAGGCCAGGTCATCTGACGCAGCATTACTCTCCTTCTTGGTCAAATAGCCCAAACACAGCCCGGAGGTGTATTGTGTCATTGTCCTGTTGAAAAGCAAATGATAGTCCCACTAAGTTCAAACCAGATGGGATGGCTGCAGAATGCTGCGGTAGCCTTGCTGGTTAAGTGTGTCTTGAATTCTAAATAAATCACAGACAGTGTCACCAGTAAAGCACCCCTACATCATCACATCTCCTCATGGTTTCTCCCCATGCTTCATGGTGGGAACTACACATGAAAAGATCATCCGTTTACCTACTCTGCGTCTCACAAAGACACTGCGGTTGGAACCAAATATCTCCAATTTCGACTCATCAGACCAAAGGACAGATTTCCACGGATCGAATGTCCATTGCTCGTGTTTATTGGTCCTCTTCTTCTTAATGATGTCCTTTACTAGCGGTTTTCTTTGCAGCAATTTGACCATGAAGGCCTGATTCACGTAGTCTCCTCTGAAAAGTTGATGTTGAGATGTGTCTGTTACTTGAACTCCATGAACCATTTATTTGGGGGCTGGTAACTCTAATAACTCTGGGTCTTCCTTTCCTGTGGCGGTCCTCATGAGAGCCGGTTTCATCATAGCACATGATGGTTCTTGACATCATTTGAGTCAACTGGAGGTGTACCTGTGGATGTATTTCAAGGCCTACCTTCAAACTCAGTGCCTCTTTGGTTGACATCATGGGAAAATCAAAAGAAATCACGCAGCCGTCATACCGCTCAGGAAGGAGACGCATTCTGTCTCCTAGAGATGAACATACTTTGGTGCGAAAAGTGCAAATCAATCCCAGAACAACAGAAAAGGACCTTGTGAAGATGCTGGAGGAAACAGGTATAAAAGTATCTATATCCACACTAAAACAAGTCATATATCGACATAACCTGAAAGGCCTCTGAGCACTCAGCAAGGAAGAAGCCACTGCTCCAAAACCGGCATAAAAAAGCCAGGCTACGGTTTGCAACTGCACATGGGGACAAAGATCGTACTTTTTGGAGAAATGTCCTCTGGTCTGATGAAACAAAAATAGAACTGTTTGGCCATATTGACCATCGTTATGTTTAGAGAAAAAAGGAGGGGCTTGCAAGCCGAAGAAATAGAAGCTCAAATAAATGATTATCTCTACTATTATTCTGACATTTCACATTCTTAAAATAAAGTGGTGATCCTAACTGACCTTAAACAGGGAGTTTTACTTGGATTAAATGTCAGGAATTGTGAAAACAGAGTTTAAATGTATTTGGCTAAGGTGTATGTACACTTCCGACTTCAACTGTATACATGTTTTTTTATGGCTTTCTCAACCATTCTAGCACAGATACAAACTCCAACCATGTTCATATGGCTAATAAGAAAATATTTAATATGCATCACAAAGAGAGTGAAATGCATCAGAAAGTAGTGGAAAGTTTGGGAAAACACCAGGAAATATCATCAGGTAATAATTGTGTGTGTTGAAAAAAAGATCTGCATTGCGGTTCCGTCACAGTCTTTTCTAACATGTCCTGCGGCTTGTGAGCGTCGTAGAGGGAAATAGAAGACACACAAGTGTTCCTGAAAGTCTTAGTCTAATAGACCCAACCGTTCAAAAGCTACTACTAAGTTTGGAGAATGAAAACTGAAACTGCTCTATTTGTCAAAACCAGAGACGGTCACAACCGCTAAATATCACACACTGGAGTAGGGCCTCGAGCAGAGGAAAAAGGCAAGAAAACATAGAAATTAGGTATTATTTAAAAAAATTATGCCAAGTTCCCAAGGCCCCTAGTGATGTGAGGCCCCAGGCAATTGCCTGAGTTGCCTAATGGTAAGTCTGCCACTGTGTATGCGGGGATGTATGCGGAGAGAATTCGTGTTGTGACTGCTGCATCCTGGCCCTATATCTGGCTACCTGGTGCTCTGTGAAGAAGCACACACTCCCCTTTTGTGGAGTCAACCAGACGATTTGAAGACTTCATTATAGGGTAGGGACTACCCGTCAGTCTGAGGACCTCATAGGGTAGGGACAGGAAGATGGTCTGAAGACTTGATTAAAGGGTAGGGACAACAAGTCAGTCTGAAGACTTCATTAGAGGGTAGGGACAACAAGTCAGCCTGAAGACTTCATTACAGGGTATGGACAACTAGTCAGTCTGAAGACTTCATTAGACGGTAGGGACAACAAGTCAGCCTGAAGACTTCATGAGACGGTAGGGACAACAAGTCAGTCTGAAGACTTCATTATAGGGTAGGGACAACAAGTCTGTCTGAAGACTTCATTAGACGGTAGGGACAACAAGTCAGCCTGAAGACTTCATTAGACGGTAGGGACAACAAGTCAGTCTGAAGACTTCATTAAAGGGTAGGGACAACAAGTCAGTCTGAAGACTTCATTATAGGGTAGGGACAACAAGTCAGTCTGAAGATTTCATTACAGGGTAGGGACAACAAACTGGTCTGAAGACTTCATTACAGGGTAGGGACAACAAACCGGTCTGAAGACTTCATTACAGGGTATAGACAACAAACCGGTCTGAAGACTTCATTACAGGGTAGGGACAACAAACCGGTCTGAAGACTTCGTTACAGGGTAGGGACAACAAACCGGACTGAAGACTTCATTACAGGGTAGGGACAACAAACCGGTCTGAAGACTTCATTACAGGGTAGGGACAACAAACCGGTCTGAAGACTTCATTACAGGGTAGGGACAACAAACTGGTCTGAAGACTTCATTACAGGGTAGGGACAACAAACCGGTCTGAAGACTTCATTACAGGGTAGGGACAACAAGTCAGTCTGAAGACTTCATTACAGGGTAGGGACAACAAACCGGACTGAAGACTTCATTACAGGGTAGGGACAACAAACCGGTCTGAAGACTTCATTACAGGGTAGGGACAACAAACCGGTCTGAAGACTTCTTTACAGGGTAGGGACAACAAACCGGTCTGAAGAATTCATTACAGGGTAGGGACAACAAGTCAGTCTGAAGACTTCATTACATGGTAGGGACAACAAACCGGTCTGAAGACTTCATTACAGGGTAGGGACAACAAGTCTGTCTGAAGACTTCATTACAGGGTAGGGACAACAAGTCCGTCTGAAGACTTCATTACAGGGTAGGGACAACAAACCGGTCTGAAGACTTCATTACAGGGTAGGGACAACAAACCGGACTGAAGACTTCATTACAGGGTAGGGACAACAAACCGGTCTGAAGACTTCATTACAGGGTAGGGACAACAAACCGGACTGAAGACTTCATTACAGGGTATGGACAAAAAAACGGTCTGAAGACTTCATTACAGGGTAGGGACAACAAACCGGACTGAAGACTTCATTACAGGGTATGGACAAAAAACCGGTCTGAAGACTTCATTACAGGGTAGGGACAACAAACCGGTCTGAAGACTTCATTACAGGGCATGGACAACAAACCGGTCTGAAGACTTCATTAGAGGGTAGGGACAACAAACCGGACTGAAGAGTTCGTTAGAGTGTGGGGACAACAAACCGGACTGAAGACTTCGTTAGAGTGTGGGGACAACAAACCGGACTGAAGACTTCGTTAGAGTGTGGGGACAACAAACCGGACTGAAGAGTTCGTTAGAGTGTGGGGACAACAAACCAGACTGAAGACTTTGTTAGAGTGTGGGGACAACAAACCGGACTGAAGACTTCGTTAGAGTGTAGGGACAACAAACCGGACTGGAAGACTTCGTTAGAGTGTGTGGACAAAAGGACTTAACAGACAATACACTGACAGGGGCCATAAAACATATGGAGGAGAGCAGACTGCAGGGTACTGCTTTTTCCTGCCTCAGACCTGGGCCTATATGAGGAAATGCCCATGAACAATACCAAACAAAAAGCTGAGGCAGTTGTTTTCCCTTTCTTCCCCCCCTTCTTCCCAAGTGTAAGGAGGATGTGTTTTTGCGCTGACGTTGGAGATTGAACATAATTGGGAAAGAAAACACATGTAGGAAACAGAAAACATGTGCAGTTTCCCCCTCTCCTCGCAAATGCACACACATGTTCTGCAAGTAACCATGATAAAAGAATAACATATTTTACATAACTTAAAAGCCGGCCAGCCCCAGATGGGGCGCTCAACCACATTTGGCGCGAAAGGAACCTTTACAATGTCAGGTTTCCCACATGTTTCTCTCTCTCTGGTTGATGACTCACAACACTTGCTGCTGGAGTCACATTCTTCTTCTCCTCTCCTCTTATAACTTTTCTTTTATTCATCCCTCTTCTTGCCCGACCAGAGAATTTGCCAGACAACACAGTGCAAGTCTTTAATCTCCCACTTCAACACAAACTTCAATATTGTTTTGATTGTCCCGTGCCGTATGATTTCAGGGCCAAGAGGGAAGGTTGTTTTCTCCAGTGAATATCCAGGCTAAACACTGCCGCAGTCCTCTACAGACTCACCATTCTTAACCAGGGCCAAGAGGGAAGGTTGTTTTCTCCAGTGAATATCCAGGCTAAACACTGCCGCAGTCCTCTACAGACTCACCATTCTTAACCAGGGCCAAGAGGGAAGGTTGTTTTCTCCAGTGAATATCCAGGCTAAACACTGCCGCAGTCCTCTACAGACTCACCATTCTTAACCAGGGCCAAGAGGGAAGGTTGTTTTCTCCAGTGAATATCCAGGCTAAACACTGCCGCAGTCCTCTACAGACTCACCATTCTTAACCAGGGCCAAGAGGGAAGGTTGTTTTCTCCAGTGAATATCCAGGCTAAACACTGCCGCAGTCCTCTACAGACTCACCATTCTTAACCAGGGCCAAGAGGGAAGGTTGTTTTCTCCAGTGAATATCCAGGCTAAACACTGCCGCAGTCCTCTACAGACTCACCATTCTTAACCAGGGCCAAGAGGGAAGGTTGTTTTCTCCAGTGAATATCCAGGCTAAACACTGCCGCAGTCCTCTACAGACTCACCATTCTTAACCAGGGCCAAGAGGGAAGGTTGTTTTCTCCAGTGAATATCCAGGCTAAACACTGCCGCAGTCCTCTACAGACTCACCATTCTTAACCAGGGCCATTGTGGTCAATTCAATTGGGTACAATGTTGAGGATAAATGAGTTGGTGTGGTCCTTTGAAATCCTGGACAGATTATAGCCACATGCCCTCCATTGAAACTTGGTAGTTTCCCTCTTAATAAAGTTTTTATGGTAGCTATTTTCAGGTGGTTACTTTAGAAACTTCAGAGTTGTCAATGGCAACTTTCCTCTCTGCTATTCATTGGCTGGAGCCAGTCTAATATCCTGTCTGTGCTTCCCAGGAGCAGACAGTGTAATAACGTCTGGGGACAGAGTCCACCAAGGGAAGAGTCTAGAGACGATGGTCAGAGCTCAGCAAGAGCACAGGCCTGTGGTCCAAGATCAGCTTTAGGAGGGGTCTTTGTTCAGTGCAAGAGAAACAGACACCCACAGTCTTTCTGTATCAAATCAGAAAAGACACAACTTAACACTTGAAATGTGAGAGGGGTTTAATTTCCAGGGAGCCGGTAACGGCCTTTCATGTGAAATTTAGTTGGTGTGTTGTTGAATCATCAGAGAGACAGGGAGAATGTCGGCATGCATGCAGCATTACTATGAGCCCATCCAACTCAGCCAGACCTGGGAGTCTGTCTCTCGTCTCTCTCTAGCCTGCTGTGTATAGTAACTGGTGCCGTGTGTCTCTACCCACTGGGCACAAACTGGATGAATCAAAGTAGTTTCCACTTAATTTCAACAACAAAACATTTACACTACTGTTCAAAGGTTTGGGGTCACTTGGAAATGTCCTTGTTTTTTTAAAGAAAAGCACATTTGTTGTCCATTAAAATAACATGAAATTGATCGGAAATACGGTGTAGACATTGTTAATGTTGTAAATGACTATTGTAGCTGGAAACAGCTGATTTTTTATGGAATATCTACATCGGCGTACAGAGGCCCATTATCAGCAACCATCACTCCTATGTTCCAGTGGCACATTATGTTAGCTAATCCAAGTTTATAATTTGAAAAGGCTAAGTGATCATTAGAAAACCCTTTTGCAAATATGTGAAAACTGTTGTTCTGATTACAGAAGCAAGTCAACTGGCCTTCTTTAGACTAGTTGAGTATCTGGAGCATCAGCATTTGTGGGTTCGATTACAGGCTCAAAATGGCCAGAAACAAATATCTTTATTCTGAAACTCCTCAGTCTATTCTTGTTCTGAGAAATGAAGGCTATTCCATGCAAGAAATTGTCAAGAAACTGAAGATCTCGTACAACGCTGTGTACTTCTCCCTTCACAGAACAGCGCAAACTGGTTCTAACCAGAATAGAAAGAGGAGTGAGCAAAATGACAAGTACATTAGAGTGTCTAGTTTGAGAAAGGCGCCTCACAAGTCTTCAACTGGCAGCTTCATTAAATAGTACCCGCAAAACACCAGTCTCAACGTCAACAGTGAAGGCTTGTTTTCAAATTGCTGTGCGTTTTGTTGCCAACCTATTTTGCTACCTGACAACTTTACGGGTTTCACTTTTTAATTACCGTTCATATATTTATTTTTTCCTCGACTTTTTCACTCCGGACGCTTTATCTGGACACGATTCGTCAGGACCTCCAACAGCCGAAGCTAAGTAGTAACATTAACATGATGCCTTCTAATTGCAGCCGCTGTGCTCGCCTTACGGCGAGGATAGCTGTACTGCAAGCCCAGCTTCAGACGCAATCGTTAGGCAAGGGTAATTTCAGTGTAGGAAAGGATGAAACAGCGTCTGTGCTACCAGTAAGTACAGATAGTAGTATAAATCCCCTGGCACAGTCCCCGCAGCCGGACAACTTTCTCACGGTTTCTGGAAGGAAATGCTGTAGGAACGCTCAACCGGTGTCGCTCATTCAGCAGACAGAAACTTTCAACCGGTTCTCCCCATTAAGCAGCGGGTCGGTGTCAGAGGCCGAGTCTTCTCTGGTCTCTACTCCTCCCGTTACGGGGTCTGAGACGCCCGAAGCTTCCCACCATTAGCTCTGACAAATTGAAAACTCTAGTCATTGGCGACTCCATTACCCGCAGTATTAGACTTAAAGCGAATCATCCAGCGATCATACACTGTTTACCCGGGGGCAGGGCTACCGACGTTAAGGCTAATCTGAAGATGGTGCTGGCTAAAGCTAAAACTGGCGAGTGTAGAGAGTATAGAGATATTGTTATCCACGTCGGCACCAACGATGTTAGGATGAAACAGTCAGAGATCACCAAGCGCAACATAGCTTCTGCGTGCATATCAGCTAGAAAGATGTGTCGGCATCGAGTAATTGTCTCTGGCCCCCTCCCAGTTAGGGGGAGTGATGAGCTCTACAGCAGAGTCTCACAACTCAATCGCTGGTTGAAAACTGTTTTCTGCCCCTCCCAAAAGATAGAATTTGTAGATAATTGGCCCTCTTTCTGGGACTCGCCCACAAACAGGACCAAGCCTGACCTGCTGAGGAGTGACGGACTCCATCCTAGCTGGAGGGGTGCTCTCATCTTATCTGCCAACATAGACAGGGCTCTAACTCCTCTAGCTCCACAATGAAATAGGGTGCAGGCCAGGCAGCAGGCTATTAGCCAGCCTGCCAGCATAGTGGAGTCTGCCACTAGCATAGTTAGTGTAGTCAGCTCAGCTATCACCATTGAGACCGTGTCTGTGCCTCGACCTGGGTTGGGCAAAACTAAACATGGCGGTGTTCGCCTTAGCAATCTCACTAGGATAAAGACCACCTCCATTCCTGTCATTACTGAAAGAGATCATGATACCTCACATCTCAAAATAGGGCTACTTAATGTTAGATCCCTTACTTCAAAGGCAATTATAGTCAATGAACTAATCACTGATCATAATCTTGATGTGATTGGCCTGACTGAAACATGGCTTAAGCCTGATGAATTTACTGTGTTAAATGAGGCCTCACCTCCTGGCTACACTAGTGACCATATCCCCGTGCATCCCGCAAAGGCGGAGGTGTTGCTAACATTTACGATAGCAAATTTCAATTTACAAAAAAAAAAAAAAATGACGTTTTCGTCTTTTGAGCTTCTAGTCATGAAATCTATGCAGCCTACTCAATCACTTTTTATAGCTACTGTTTACAGGCCTCCTGGGCCATATACAGCGTTTCTCACTGAGTTCCTGAATTCCTATCAGACCTTGTAGTCATTGCAGATAATATTCTAATCTTTGGTGACTTTAATATTCACATGGAAAAGTCCACAGACCCACTCCAAAAGGCTTTTGGAGCCATCATCGACTCAGTGGGTTTTGTCCAACATGTCTCTGGACCCACTCACTCTCACAGTCATACGCTGGACCTAGTTTTGTCCCATGGAATAAATGTTGTGGATCTTAATGTTTTTCCTCATAATCCTGGACTATCAGACCACCATTTTATTACGTTTGCAATTGCAACAAATAATCTGCTCAGACCCCAACCAAGGAACATCAAAAGTCGTGCTATAAATTCACAGACAACACAAAGATTCCTTGATGCCCTTCCAGACTCCCTCTGCCTACCCAAGGACGCCAGAGGACAAAAATCCGTTAACCACCTGTCATGCATGTGAATGAGGACCCAAAAGCGACTTGGCGAAAACAGAGTCTTTAATCCAGTAAAGTAATTCTACAAACATAAGACATAATTCCACTCGTAATGACGAGAACAGACTGGAGACTCGATCAAGAACTGCAGGTTGCCTCGGGAAGGCACTTGAACCTAGCAGACTCAGACACCTGCTCTCCACGCAGCATCTGAGGGAAACACGACACGACAGGGCGATACACAGACACAGCACGGTGAACAATAGACAAGGATCCGACAGGGCAGGAACGGAAAACAAGGAGAGAAATAGGGACTCTAATCAGGGAAAAGGATCGGGAACAGGTGTGGGAAGACTAAATGATTGATTAGGGGAATAGGAACAGCTGGGAGCAGGAACGGAACGATAGAGAGAAGAGAGAGCGAGAGAGTGAGAGAGGGAGGGGGAGAGAGAGGGATAGAAAGAGGGAAAGAACCTAATAAGACCAGCAGAGGGAAACGAATAGAAGGGGAAGCACAGGGACAAGACATGATAATCAATGACAAAACATGACAGTACCCCCCACTCACCGAGCGCCTCCTGGCGCACTCGAGGAGGAACCCTGGCGGCAACGGAGGAAATCATCAATAAGCGAACGGTCCAGCACGTCCCGAGACGGAACCCAACTCCTCTCCTCAGGACCGTAACCCTCCCAATCCACTAAGTATTGGTGACCCCGTCCCGAGAACGCATGTCCATGATCCTACGTACCTTGTAAATGGGTGCGCTCTCGACAAGGACGGGAGGGGGAGGGAAGACGAACGGGGGTGCGAAGAAAGGGCTTGACACAGGAGACATGGAAGACAGGATGGACGCGACGAAGATGTCGCGGAAGAAGCAGTCGCACAGCGACAGGATTGACGACCTGGGAGACACGGAACGGACCAATGAACCGCGGAGTCAACTTACGAGAAGCTGTCGTAAGAGGAAGGTTGCGAGTGGAAAGCCACACTCTCTGGCCGCAACAATACCTAGGACTCTTAATCCTGCGTTTATTGGCGGCTCTCACAGTCTGTGCCCTGTAACGGCAAAGTGCAGACCTCACCCTCCTCCAGGTGCGCTCACAACGTTGGACAAACGCTTGAGCGGAGGGAACGCTGGACTCGGCAAGCTGGGATGAGAACAGAGGAGGCTGGTAACCCAGACTACTCTGAAACGGAGATAACCCGGTAGCAGACGAAGGAAGCGAGTTGTGAGCGTATTCTGCCCAGGGGAGCTGTTCTGCCCAAGACGCAGGGTTTCTGAAAGAAAGGCTGCGTAGTATGCGACCAATCGTCTGATTGGCCCTCTCTGCTTGACCGTTAGACTGGGGATGAAACCCGGAAGAGAGACTGACGGACGCACCAATCAAACGACAGAACTCCCTCCAAAACTGTGACGTGAATTGCGGACCTCTGTCTGAAACGGCGTCTAACGGGAGGCCATGAATTCTGAACACATTCTCGATGATGATTTGTGCCGTCTCCTTAGCGGAAGGAAGTTTAGCGAGGGGAATGAAATGTGCCGCCTTAGAGAACCTATCGACAACCGTAAGAATCACAGTCTTCCCCGCAGACAAAGGCAGACCGGTAATGAAGTCTAGGGCGATGTGAGACCATGGTCGAGAAGGAATGGGGAGCGGTCTGAGACGACCGGCAGGAGGAGAGTTACCCGACTTAGTCTGCGCGCAGTCCGAACAAGCAGCCACGAAACGGCGCGTGTCACGCTCCTGAGTCGGCCACCAAAAGCGCTGGCGAATAGACGCAAGAGTGCCTCGAACACCGGGATGACCAGCTAACTTGGCAGAGTGAGCCCACTGAAGAACAGCCAGACGAGTGGAAACAGGAACGAAAAGGAGGTTACTAGGACAAGCGCGCGGCGACGCAGTGTGCGTGAGTGCTTGCTTAACCTGTCTTTCAATTCCCCAGACTGTCAACCCGACAACACGCCCATAAGGAAGAATCCCCTCGGGATCAGTAGAAGCCACAGAAGAACTAAACAGACGGGATAAGGCATCAGGCTTGGTGTTTTTGCTACCCGGACGGTAAGAAATCACAAACTCGAAACGAGCGAAAAACAACGCCCAACGAGCTTGACGGGCATTAAATCGTTTGGCAGAACGGATGTACTCAAGGTTCTTATGGTCTGTCCAAACGACAAAAGGAACGGTCGCCCCCTCCAACCACTGTCGCCATTCGCCTAGGGCTAAGCGGATGGCGAGCAGTTCGCGATTACCCACATCATAGTTGCGCTCAGATGGCGACAGGCGATGAGAAAAATAAGCGCAAGGATGAACCTTATCGTCAGACTGGAAGCGCTGGGATAGAATGGCTCCCACGCCTACCTCTGAAGCGTCAACCTCGACAATGAATTGTCTAGTGACGTCAGGAGTAACGAGGATAGGAGCGGACGTAAAACGTTCTTTTAGAAGATCAAAAGCTCCCTGGGCGGAACCGGACCACTTAAAACACGTCTTGACAGAAGTAAGAGCTGTGAGAGGGGCAGCAACTTGACCGAAATTACGAATGAAACGCCGATAGAAATTAGCGAAACCTAAAAAGCGCTGCAACTCGACACGTGACCTTGAACGGGCCAATCACTGACAGCTTGGACCTTAGCGGAATCCATCTGAATGCCTTCAGCGGAAATAACGGAACCGAGAAAAGTAACGGAGGAGACATGAAAAGAGCACTTCTCAGCCTTCACGTAGAGACAATTCTCTAAAAGGCGCTGTAGAACACGTCGAACGTGCTGAACATGAATCTCGAGTGACGGTGAAAAAATCAGGATATCGTCAAGATAGACAAAAACAAAGATGTTCAGCATGTCTCTCAGAACATCATTAACTAATGCCTGAAAAACAGCTGGCGCATTGGCGAGACCAAACGGCAGAACCCGGTACTCAAAATGCCCTAACGGAGTGTTAAACGCCGTTTTCCACTCGTCCCCCTCTCTGATGCGCACGAGATGGTAAGCGTTACGAAGGTCCAACTTAGTAAAGCACCTGGCTCCCTGCAGAATCTCGAAGGCTGATGACATAAGGGGAAGCGGATAACGATTCTTAACCGTTATGTCATTCAGCCCTCGATAATCCACGCAGGGGCGCAGAGTACCGTCCTTCTTCTTAACAAAAAAGAACCCCGCCCCGGCCGGAGAGGAAGAAGGCACTATGGTACCGGCGTCAAGAGACACAGATAAATAATCCTCGAGAGCCTTACATTCGGGAGCCGACAGAGAGTATAGTCTACCCCGAGGAGGAGTGGTCCCCGGAAGGAGATCAATACTACAATCATACGACCGGTGAGGAGGAAGGGAGTTGGCTCGGGACCGACTGAAGACCGTGCGCAGATCATGATATTCCTCCGGCACTCCTGTCAAATCGCCAGGTTCCTCCTGAGAAGTGGGGACAGAAGAAATGGGAGGGATGGCAGACATTAAACACTTCACATGACAAGAAACGTTCCAGGATAGGATAGAATTACTAGACCAATTAATAGAAGGATTATGACATACTAGCCAGGGATGACCCAAAACAACAGGTGTAAAAGGTGAACGAAAAATCAAAAAGAAATAGTCTCACTGTGGTTACCAGATACTGTGAGAGTTAAAGGTAGTGTCTCAAATCTGATACTGGGAAGATGACTACCATCTAAGGCAAACATGGGCGTAGGCTTGTCTAACTGTCTGAAAGGAATGTCATGTTTCCGAGCCCATGCTTCGTCCATGAAACAACCCTCAGCCCCAGAGTCAATCAAGGCACTGCATGTAGCACCGAACCGGTCCAGCGTAGATGGACCGACATAGTAGTACAGGATCTAGATGAAGAGACCTGAGTAGTAGCGCTCACCAGTAGCCCTCCACTTACTGATGAGCTCTGGCCTTTACTGGACATGAATTGACAAAATGTCCATCAAATCCGCAATAGAGGCACAGGCGGTTGGTGATCCTCCATTCCCTCTCCTTGGTCGAGATGCGAATACCTCCCAGCTGCATGGGCTCAGTCTCTGAGCCAGAGGAGGGAGATGGTTGCGATGCGGAGCAGGGAAACACCGTTGACGCGAGCTCTCTTCCACGAGCTTGGTGACGAAGATCTACCCGTCGTTCTATGCGGATGGCGAGAGCAATCAAAGAGTCCACACTGGAAGGAACCTCCCGAGAGAGAATCTCATCTTTGACCACTGCGTGGAGTCCCTCCAGAAAACGAGCGAGCAGCGCCGGCTCGTTCCAGTCACTAGAGGCAGCAAGAGTGCGAAACTCTATAGAGTAATCCGTTATGGATCGATCACCTTGGCATAGGGAAGCCAGGGCCCTAGAAGCCTCCCTACCAAAAACTGAACGGTCAAAAACCCGAATCATCTCCTCTTTAAAGTTCTGGTAATTGTTAGAACAATCAGCCCTTGCCTCCCAGATAGCTGTGCCCCACTCTCGAGCCCGGCCAGTAAGGAGTGAAATGACGTAAGCAACCCGAGCTCTCTCGCTAGAGTATGTGTTGGGTTGGAGAGAGAACACAATATCACACTGGGTGAGAAAGGAGCGGCACTCCGTGGGCTGCCTGGAGTAGCAAGGTGGGTTATTAACCCTAGGTTCCGGAGGCTCGGCAGGCCAGGAAGTAACAGGTGGCACGAGACGAAGACTCTGGAACTGTCCAGAGAGGTCGGAAACCTGAGCGGCCAGGTTCTCCACGGCATGGCGAGCAGCAGACAATTCCTGCTCGTGTCTGCCGAGCATGGCTCCTTGGATCTCGACGGCAGTGTTACGAGCATCTGTAGTCGCTGGGTCCATTCTTTGGTCGGATCCTTCTGTCATGCATGTGAATGAGGACCCAAAAGCGACTTGGCGAAAACAGAGTCTTTAATCCAGTAAAGTAATTCTACAAACATAAGACATAATTCCACTCGTAATGACGAGAACAGACTGGAGACTCGATCAAGAACTGCAGGTTGCCTCGGGAAGGCACTTGAACCTAGCAGACTCAGACACCTGCTCTCCACGCAGCATCTGAGGGAAACACGACACGACAGGGCGATACACAGACACAGCACGGTGAACAATAGACAAGGATCCGACAGGGCAGGAACGGAAAACAAGGAGAGAAATAGGGACTCTAATCAGGGAAAAGGATCGGGAACAGGTGTGGGAAGACTAAATGATTGATTAGGGGAATAGGAACAGCTGGGAGCAGGAACGGAACGATAGAGAGAAGAGAGAGCGAGAGAGTGAGAGAGGGAGGGGGAGAGAGAGGGATAGAAAGAGGGAAAGAACCTAATAAGACCAGCAGAGGGAAACGAATAGAAGGGGAAGCACAGGGACAAGACATGATAATCAATGACAAAACATGACACCACCTAACTGAGGATCTCAATTTAACCTTGCGCAATACCCTAGATGCAGTTGCACCCCTAAAAACTAAAAAAATGTCTCATAAGAAACTAGCTCCATGGTACACAGAAAATACCCGAGCTCTGAAGCAAGCTTCCAGAAAATTGGAACGGAAATGGCGCCACACCAAACTGGAAGTCTTCCGACTAGCTTGGAAGGATGGTACCGTGCAGTACCGAAGAGCCCTTACTGCTGCTCGATCGTCCTATTTTTCTAACTTAATTGAGGAAAATAAGAACAATCCGAAATTCCTTTTTGATACTGTGGCAAAGCTAACTAAAAAGCAGCATTCCCCAAGAGAGGATGACTTGCACTTTAGCAGTGATAAATTCATGAACTTCTTTGAGGAAAAGATTATGATTATTAGAAAGCAAATTACGGACTCCTCTTTAAACCTGCGTATTCCTCCAAACCTCAGTTGTCCTGAGTCTGCACAACTCTGCCAGGACCTAGGATCAAGAGAGACGCTCAAGTGTTTTAGTACTATATCTCTTGACACAATGATGAAAATAATCATGGCCTCTAAACCTTCAAGCTGTATACTGGACCCTATTCCAACTAAACTACTGAAAGAGCTGCTTCCTGTGCTTGGCCCTCCTATGTTGAACATAATAAACGGCTCTCTATCCACTGGATGTGTACCAAACTCACTAAAAGTGGCAGTAATAAAGCCTCTCTTGAAAAAGCCAAACCTTGACCCAGAAAATATAAAAAACTATCGGCCTATATCGAATCTTCCATTCCTCTCAAAGATTTTAGAGAAGGCTGTTGCGCAGCAACTCACTGCCTTCCTGAAGACAAACAATGTATACGAAATGCTTCAGTCTGGTTTTAGACCCCATCATGACATTGATGGCATCGGACCGAGGCTCTGCATCTGTCCTCGTGCTCCTAGACCTTAGTGCTGCTTTTGATACCATCGATCACCACATTCTTTTGGAGAGATTGGAAACCCAAATTGGTCTACACGGACATGTTCTGGCCTGGTTTAGGTCTTATCTGTCGGAAAGATATCAGTTTGTCTCTGTGAATGGTTTGTCCTCTGACAAATCAACTGTACATTTCGGTGTTCCTCAAGGTTCTGTTTTAGGACCACTATTGTTTTCACTATATATTTTACCTCTTGGGGATGTTATTCGAAAACATAATGTAAACTTTCACTGCTATGCGGATGACACACAGCTGTACATTTCAATGAAACATGGTGAAGCACCAAAATTGCCCTCGCTAGAAGCATGTGTTTCAGACATAAGGAAGTGGATGGCTGCAAACTTTCTACTATTAAACTCGGACAAAACAGAGATGCTTGTTCTAGGTCCCAAGAAACAAAGAGATCTTCTGTTGAATCTGACAATTAATCTTAATGGTTGTACAGTCGTCTCAAATAAAACTGTGAAGGACCTCGGCGTTACTCTGGACCCTGATCTCTCTTTTGAAGAACATATCAAGACCATTTCGAGGACAGCTTTTTCCATCTACGTAACATTGCAAAAATCAGAAATTTTCTGTCCAAAAATGATGCAGAAAAATTAATCCATGCTTTTGTCACTTCTAGGTTAGACTACTGCAATGCTCTATTTTCTGGCTACCCGGATAAAGCACTAAATAAACTTCAGTTAGTGCTAAATACGGCTGCTAGAATCCTGACTAGAACCAAAAAATTTGATCATATTACTCCAGTGCTAGCCTCTCTACACTGGCTTCCTGTCAAAGCAAGGGCTGATTTCAAGGTTTTACTGCTAACCTACAAAGCATTACATGGGCTTGCTCCTACCTACCTCTCTGATTTGGTCCTGCCGTACATACCTATACGTACGCTACGGTCACAAGACGCAGGCCTCCTAATTGTCCCTAGAATTTCTAAGCAAACAGCTGGAGGCAGGGCTTTCTCCTATAGAGCTCCATTTTTATGGAACGGTCTGCCTACCCATGTCAGAGACGCAAACTCGGTCTCAACCTTTAAGTCTTTACTGAAGACTCATCTCTTCAGTGGGTCATATGATTGAGTGTAGTCTGGCCCAGGAGTGGGAAGGTGAACGGAAAGGCTCTGGAGCAACGAACCGCCCTTGCTGTCTCTGCCTGGCCGGTTCCCCTTTTTCCACTGGGATTCTCTGCCTCTAACCCTGTTACGGGGCTGAGTCACTGGCTTGCTGGGGCTCTCTCGTGCCGTCCCTGGGGGATGCGTCACCTGGGTGGGTTGATTCACTGTTGTGGTCGGCCTGTCTGGGTCCCCCCCCTTGGGTTGTACCGTGTCGGAGATCTTTGTGGGCTATACTCGGCCTTGTCTCAGGATGGTATGTTGGTGGTTGAAGATTTCCCTCTAGTGGTGTGGGGGCTGTGCTTTGGCAAAGTGGGTGGGGTTATATCCTTCCTGTTTGGCCCTGTCCGGGGTGTCCTCGGATGGGGCCACAGTGTCTCCTGACCCCTCCTGTCTCAGCCTCCAGTATTTATGCTGCAGTAGTTTATGTGTCGGGGGCTAGGGTCAGTTTGTTTATCTGGAGTACTTCTCCTGTCCTATTCGGTGTCCTGTGTAAATCTAAGTGTGCGTTCTCTAATTCTCTCCTTCTCTCTTTCTTTCTCTCTCTCGGAGGACCTGAGCCCTAGAACCATGCCCCAGGACTACCTGACATGATGACTCCTTGCTGTCCCCAGTCCACCTGGCCATGCTGCTGCTCCAGTTTCAACTGGCCTGGGCCCTAGGACCATGTCCCAGGACCACCTGACATGAGGACTCCTTGCTGTCCCCAGTCCACCTGGCCATGCTCCTGCTCCAGTTTCAACTGTTCTGCCTTACTATTATTCAACCATGCTGGTCATTTATGAACATTTGAACATCTTGGCCACGTTCTGTTATAATCTCCACCCGGCACAGCCAGAAGAGGACTGGCCACCCCACATATGCTCTCTCTAATTCTCTCTTTCTTTCTCTCTCTCGGAGGACCTGAGCCCTAGGACCGTGCCCCAGGACTACCTGACATGATGGCTCCTTGCTGTCCCCAGTCCACCTGACTGTGCTGCTGCTCCAGTTTCAACTGTTCTGCCTTATTATTATTTGACCATGCTGGTCATTTATGAACATTTGAACATCTTGGTCATGTTCTGTTATAATCTCTACCCGGCACAGCCAGAAGAGGACTGGCCACCCCACATAGCCCGGTTCCTCTCTAGGTTTCTTCCTAGGTTTTGGCCTTTCTAGGGAGTTTTTCCTAGCCACCGTGCTTTTACACCTGCATTGTTTGCTGTTTGGGGTTTTAGGCTGGGTTTCTGTACAGCACTTTGAGATATCAGCTGATGTACGAAGGGCTATATAAATAAATCTGATTTGATTTGATTTGATTTGAAGAGGCGACTCTGGGATGCTGGCCTTCTAGGCAGAGTTGCAAAGAAAAAGCCATATCTCAGACTGGCCAATAAAAATTAAAGATTAAGAAGGGCAAAAGAACACAGACTGGACAGAGGAGGATTGGAAAAACGTGTTATGGACAGACAAATCTACGTTTGAGGTGTTTGGATCACAAAGAAGAACATTCGTGTATAGAGTGTTACTGGTGCTGTGTATAGAGTGTTACTGGTGCTGTGTATAGAGTGTTACTGATGCTGGGTATAGACAGTTACTGGTGCTGTGTATAGATAGTTACTGGTGCTGTGTATAGAGTGTTACTGGTGCTGTGTATAGAGTGTTACTGGTGCTGTGTATAGATAGTTACTGGTGCTGTGTATAGAGTGTTACTGGTGCTGTGTATAGAGTGTTACTGGTGCTGTGTATAGAGTGTTACTGGTGCTGTGTATAGAGTGTTACTGGTGCTGTGTATAGAGTGTTACTGGTGCTGTGTATAGATAGTTACTGGTGCTGTGTATAGAGTGTTACTGGTGCTGTGTATAGAGTGTTACTGGTGCTGTGTATAGAGTGTTACTGGTGCTGTGTATAGAGTGTTACTGGTGCTGTGTATAGAGTGTTACTGGTGCTGTGTATAGAGTGTTACTGGTGCTGTGTATAGAGTGTTACTGGTGCTGTGTATAGAGTGTTACTGGTGCTGTGTATAGATAGTTACTGGTGCTGTGTATAGAGTGTTACTGGTGCTGTGTATAGAGTGTTACTGGTGCTGTGTATAGAGTGTTACTGGTGCTGTGTATAGAGTGTTACTGGTGCTGTGTATAGAGTGTTACTGGTGCTGTGTATAGAGTGTTACTGGTGCTGTGTATAGAGTGTTACTGGTGCTGTGTATAGAGTGTTACTGGTGCTGTGTATAGAGTGTTACTGGTGCTGTGTATAGAGTGTTACTGGTGCTGTGTATAGAGTGTTACTGGTGCTGTGTATAGAGTGTTACTGGTGCTGTGTATAGAGTGTTACTGGTGCTGTGTATAGAGTGTTACTGGTGCTGTGTATAGAGTGTTAATGGTGCTGTGTATAGAGTGTTACTGGTGCTGTGTATAGAGTGTTACTGATGCTGTGTATAGATAGTTACTGGTGCTGTGTATAGATAGTTACTGGTGCTGTGTATAGATAGTTACTGGTTCTGTGTATAGATAGTTACTGGTGCTGTGTATAGACAGTTACTGGTGCTGTGTATAGATAGTTACTGGTGCTGTGTATAGATAGTTACTGGTGCTGTGTATAGACAGTTACTGTTGCTGTGTATAGATAGTTACTGGTGCTGTGTATAGATAGTTACTGGTGCTGTGTATAGATAGTTACTGGTGCTGTGTATAGAGTGTTACTGGTGATGTGTATAGAGTGTTACTGGTGCTGTGTATAGATAGTTACTGGTGCTGTGTATAGATAGTTACTGGTGCTGTGTATAGACAGTTACTGGTGCTGTGTATAGATAGTTACTGGTGCTGTGTATAGATAGTTACTGGTGCTGTGTATAGACAGTTACTGGTGCTGTGTATAGAGTGTTACTGGTGCTGTGTATAGATAGTTACTGTTGCTGTGTATAGAGTGTTACTGGTGCTGTGTATAGATAGTTCTTGGTGCTGTGTATAGATAGTTACTGGTGCTGTGTATAGACAGTTACTGGTGCTGTGTATAGATAGTTACTGGTGCTGTGTATAGATAGTTACTGGTGCTGTGTATAGACAGTTACTGGTGCTGTGTATAGATAGTTACTGGTGCTGTGTATAGATAGTTACTGGTGCTGTGTATAGACAGTTACTGGTGCTGTGTATAGAGTGTTACTGGTGCTGTGTATAGATAGTTACTGTTGCTGTGTATAGATAGTTACTGGTGCTGTGTATAGATAGTTCCTGGTGCTGTGTATAGATAGTTACTGTTGCTGTGTATAGAGTGTTACTGGTGCTGTGCATAGACAGTTACTGCTGCTGTGTGTAGATAGATACTGCTGCTGTGTGTAGATAGATACTGCTGCTGTGTGTAGATAGTTACTGGTGGTGTGTGTAGATAGATACTGCTGCTGTGTGTAGATAGATACTGCTGCTGTGTGTAGATAGATACTGCTGCTGTGTGTAGATAGATACTGCTGCTGTGTGTTGCTGATTAGGACTGACCACACTCTCTCTCTGGGTGTCTGCTCCAGTTATCTTCATGTCTGCAGCCCCAGTCAGAGACAAGCAGGCCTTGATCACACAGTGTTTGAGATGTTTGAAACAATAGCATACTGCCCTCAGCGTGGCCCGGCCTGGCAATGAGCATGTAAACACATGAAAGCCTGTGTGTTTAATAGCAGAAATGGGCAGTGGTGTAAAGCACAAGTAAAAATACTTTCAAGTACTAATTAAGTTGTTTTGGGGGGTATTTGTACTTTACTTTACTATTTATATTTTTGACCACTTTTACTTCTTCTTCATTACATGACTGAAGAATAGTTTTTACTTTTTACTCCATACATTTTCCCTGACACCCAAAAATACTTTGAATGCTAAGCAGGACAGGAAAATGGTCCAATTCTCACACCTATCAAGTGAACATCCCTGGTCATCTTTACTGCCTCTGATCTGAAGGACTCAAACTAAAGTGTTGGAGTGTGCACCTGGCTATCCATACATTTACAAAAACAAGAAAATCCTGCCGTCTGGTTTGCTCTATATATACGGAATGTGAAATGATTTATAATTGTACTTTTACTTTTGATACTTAAGTATGTTTAAAACCAAATACTTTTAGACTTTTACTTAAGTAGTATTTTACTGGGTGACTCACTTTTACTTGAGTCATTTTCTATTAAGGTATCTTTACTTTTCTCAAGTATGACAATTGGATACTTTTTCCACGACTGGAAATGGGGAACCGTGGGAAATGGGGAACCGTGGGAAATGGGGAACCGTGGGAAATGGGGAACCGTGGGAAATGGGGAACCGTGGGGAATGGGGAACCGTGGGAAATGGGGAACCGTGGGGAATGGGGAACCGTGGGAAATGGGGAACCGTGGGAAATGGGGAACTGTGGGAAATGGGGAACCGTGGGGAATGGGGAACCGTGGGAAATGGGGAACCATGGGAAATGGGGAACCGTGGGAAATGGGGAACCGTGGGGAACGAAGTCTGCCACATCTGTCACACATTTCTGTCTTCCAGAAACACTGGGGTGATAGAGTACTCTCTCTCTCTCTGTTTCTCACTCTCTCTATACTACACACAAATAAAATAAAACAACATGTTATTGGTCACACGAGCCAAATACTATAGGTGTAGACTTTACGGTGAAATGTGTGACAGATACCCATTCCCAACAATGCAGAATTTAAAAAAGGAAGACAAATGTTTGCTAAATAAAAAGGTAATAGTAACACAATAAAAAGAACAACAGGCTACATACAAGGAGTACTAGTACCGAGTCAATGTGCTGGGGTACAAGGAATAGAGGTTATTGAGGCAATACAATATGTACATGTAGGTAGGGGTAATAGGGACTAGGCAAACAGGATAGATAATAAACAGAGTAGCAGAAACGTGTGTGAAGAGTGTCCATGCGTGAGTGTGTGTGTGTATTGGAGTGTCCGTGTAGTATGTGTGCGTGTGTGGGTAGAGTCTAGTGAGTGTGCATTATTGCTGAATGATTAGTGGTTTTTGAGGTCGGTTCAGTTTCGGTTTGATTATTTTTAAATCACGGTTTTCAATTTCGGGTTTCAAGCTTTTTAATGGAAATTCCAAAGCCAAAAAGAGTGAGCATTCAATTGCCAAAACTTTGAAAATGTTCCATTGTCTCTGTCAGGTCCACATTGGCATCTAATGAAAAATAGGAAAGTACTACGAAATAATAAAATATTTCAGTTGTGTGTTTTACTTAGTTCTTATTTGATGACTTTATTATTTTATTTGAATAATCTCTGCTCAGGCAGTAGCAGTCAGCCAGCCAAGCCATCTAACATTATGTGCTCCTCATACTGTACTGTCTTCTGTCATCTGGTTTAGCTAAGCTATCCTGCCTAAGTATGCTGCAGAGCTGTCTGACAAACAAATGTCATTAGTTCTTCCAAGTAGACAAGGCAAACTTTCACAAACTGTCTCTGTCCCGCTTGTCCTTGTGTTGTGTAAATTCCTCTCTAATGCGGTCTGTGTGTATCTAACCTAACGTAGCAGGCGTAAAAGTGTCTCCGTCCAGAGATCTGTATATAATTATGAGATGCTCATGTCTCCGCCCTAGCAATGGGAGTCATTGTCCCAAAGGCGGGGAGGCAGGCAACAATTTCAGGTCCAAAATAAGCCCATAGAAACATTGGGCTTATTTTGGACAGATTTTGGCAAGAGTGAAACCTTTCGCTTCGCCTCTTCCTCTCTGATCCATCTCCATCCGAAACAGAAGAAAATGGCGCAGTGGATTATGGGATTGTAGTTAATTACCACGTTTCTGAGCTGAACTGGGTTGAATATTTGCTTAATGAAAACTACAACTCCCTTCAGCCCAGCATCCCACATAGTTCTTGACTTGATTTCTGTTGTGAATTATTTGATTTCTCTATAGAGAAACGGCGTGTTGCAGTCACAAAAAAAAAACTAAATAAAATTCAAGTAATCGACATCAGTCAATTAGTTGTTTAATAGAAATACGATAGTTGGTTAATCACTCAACACTACTGCCCATAGAGCCAGTGCAAGGAAGCCATGCGGTAGCAGAGAGAACAGTCCATGACTTGGGTGGCTGGAGTCTTTGCCTTCCTCTGACACCACCAGGTATAGAGGTCCTGGATGGCAGGGAGTTCGTACACACTACCCTCTGTAGCGCCCTGTGGTCGGATGCCGAGCAGTTGCCATAACAAGTGGTGATGCAGCCAGTCAAGCTGCTCTCAATGGTGCAGCTTTAGAACTTATTGAGGACGTGAGGGCCCATGCCAAATCATTTCAGCCGCCTGAGGGGGAAGAAGTGTTGTCGTGCCCTCTTCATGACTGTGTTGGTGTGTTTGGACCATGATAGGTCCTTAATGTTGTTGGACACCGAGGAACTTGAAGCTCTTGACCCGCTCCACTACAGTGCGGTCAATGTGAATGGGGGCGTATTCGGCTCTTGTTTCCAGTAGTCAACAATAGGCTCTTTTGTCTTCAATATACACACAGAAATATAAACACAGAAATATACACACTTAAATACACACATATAAATGTACACAGAAATATACACACAGAACCACATGCTCGCATCATATTATTATGTACACTCACAATTAAACACCACATTGTACACACTTGCACACACACACCACACACAAACATACACGCAAGGGTGATTCTCATGAAACAACTGAAACTAAGTCTGTGATCTATTCAGCTATTTAGCCTCCCAATTATGTTTTCATTTACTATCATATTAAAGCTCACTATTATTGGTTTCTGGTCTCTTTAACTTGTTTTGGGATTAAATATTATTTGTGTTTTTAAAATAAAATGTTTACTAAAAATGTCATTACCATAATGTGTGTGTGAATTTTGTATGACTTTACATGCATTGTATTTATACAAATAAATAACATTTGATTAAAACCAATAAAATATTGTTGTACATACAGTCAAAATTGTGGGTACACAGCTACTCATTCAAGGGTTTTTCTTACTATTTTCTACATTGTAGAATAATAGTGAAGAGATCAGAACTATGAAATAACACATATGGAATCATCTAGTAACCAAACAAGTGTTAAACAAATCAAAATATATTTTATTTTTCAAAGTAGACACCCTTTGCCTATATAACAGCTTTGCACACACTAGGCAAAGTGCATCCCACCACTGAGTGCATCCCAGCACTGAAAAAAAAACATCTAGGAGAAACACTGCGTTACCATTTATAATTTAGAGGCTTTTTAACTGCACATTGTACAAAAATCTAGTTTGTCCAATGTTTGCAGAGCTCAAAAGTGCTATTTTGTCAACAAATGTCCCCATCCTAGATAATCTGTTTTGTAGATCCAGCTGTATACAAACAACATGACATGAATGGAAAAGATGAGCACCAAACAATTTCAACATTTGTGGTGCTCATCTTTTCCAATCATTTGGGATTGAAGGCATATAGCATGATGTTCTAAGTGTTGTCATACGAAGTGGAAACATCTGACAAACTTTGATATACACTGCGTTAAAGGGGTATTACACTC
This sequence comes from Oncorhynchus gorbuscha, assembly GCF_021184085.1. NCBI lineage: Eukaryota > Metazoa > Chordata > Actinopteri > Salmoniformes > Salmonidae > Oncorhynchus > Oncorhynchus gorbuscha. The sequence goes on from NC_060178.1 coordinate 18,452,023, forward strand.
AAAAATCCAAAAATTAATTGTCAAGATGAATACAAGATGATGCTGAAACATTGGTGGTGTACTCAATACATTACTGGGAGCTTACATAGAGAGTGTGATACTCTCTTTATTTTGATAGCCTACAGTTTACTCTCCGCTAGTCAGCACCTCTACTAGCTTTTCTGAGTGTGTGCCAGCTCATGCTTTACACAAGATTAATACACACCCCATGCCACTGATTATGTTGAGCCAACAGGAAATGATGAACACCATATTATGTCCAAATCTTTTTTGGTGCTTATCTTGTCACTCTCAATGTATTTCTGGTGGGTGGGATGGCATGGAGCCAGGGGAGAATGACTGCCCACCCTCATTGAAGCCATGGTAGTTCAAGGCCGACCGCGGTACTGCAGGCATTGTCAGCAGAACACAAGATCCTCCATTATAGTGAATGGAAAAATGGCAATCTTCATAGAATAAAACAATCAAAGACAATGCTACCAATAATTGCTTGTAATACTTGTTTTTTTATTCAAGTGGTAGTAGTTTATTTTTAGCTTTTGAAAATGCCCAAAGAGCATTTAACATCATACAACAGAATCTGTATGATTTAAAGCTGATTCTAAATTCAGGTAAAACAAAATGCATGGTATTTTCAAATGCCAGGCATGTTACTAATCATGTCATTGGTACATTGGCTGGACATACTATAGAGCAAGTTAAAGTGTACAAATATTTGGGTGTGTGGGTTGATGATAAACTGAGCGTCACTGTGCATGTAGAGAACTTGAGGCCAGGAAGGAGATGGTACGATGTTCATTACTGGCGGTTTTAGATTTTAGTATTGTTATATATATGCAGGCCTCAACCACTACCTTGAGAGCACTTGATTCAGTGTATCATACAGCCCTCAGGTTCATTACACATCAGAAATGTCTAACACATCATTGTGATCTCTACAGCGCTGTTGGCTGGTCGTCATTGATCTTGAGTAGGCTTAAACACTGGTATACACTGATTTATCAGGCCATATTGTAGGCTTAAACACTGCTATACACTGATTTATAAGGCCATATTTGGTAAAATGCCATTTCATCTCTGTTCTTTTTTAGTCAGGTTGGTAAATAAATATAAATTACGGTCCCATTCTCATTTGCTTCGAACAGTACCAAAAATTACAACAAGTCATGGTAGAAAGAGTTTTAGTTACTTAGCCCCGTGGTCCTGGAATTCCCTCCTGAACATTAAAAAATTTGATGATCTCGTTTCGTTGGTGGAGTTTAAACACTTGATAGATGTGAAGCCCCAAAATTGCCCTCGCTAGAAGCCTGTGTTTCAGACATAATGAAGTGGATGGCTGCAAACGTTCTACTTTTAAACTCGGACAAAACAGAGATGCTTGTTCCAGGTCCCGAGAAACAAAGAGATCTTCTGTTGAATCTGACAATTAATCTTAATGGCTGTACAGTCGTCTCAAATAAAACTGTGAAGGACCTCGGCATTACTCTGGACCCCGATCTCTCTTTTGACGAACATATCAAGACTGTTTCAAGGACAGCTTTTTTCAATCTACGTAACATTGCAAAAATCTGAAACCTTTTGTCCAAAAATGATGCAGAAAAATGTATCCATGCTTTTGTTACTTCTAGGTTAGACTACTGCAATGCTCTACTTTCCGGCTAGCCGGATAAAGCACTAAATATACTTCAATTAGTGCTAAATGGCTGCTAGAATCCCGACTAGAACCCCCAAATTTTATCATATTACTCCAGTGCTAGCCTCCCTACACTGGCTTCCTGTCAAGGCACGGACTGATTTCAAGGTTTTACTGCTAACCTATAAAGCAGTACATGGGCTTGCTCCTACCTATCTCTCTGATTTGGTCCTGCCGTACATACCTACACGTATACTACGGTCACAAGATGCAGGCCTCCTAATTGTCCCTAGAATTTCTAAGCAAACAACTGGAGGTAGGGCTTTCTCCTATAGAGCTTCATTTTTATGGAACGGTCTGCCTACCCATGTGAGAGACGCAAACTCGGTCTCAACCTTTAAGTCTTTACTGAAGACTCATCTCTTCAGTGGGTCATATGATTGAGTGTAGTCTGGCCCAGGAGAGTGAAGGTGAACGGAAAGGCTCTGGAGCAACGAACCGCCCTCGCTGTCTCTGCCTGGCCGGTTCCCCTCTTTCCACTGGGATTCTCTGCCTCTAACCCTATTACAGGGGCTGAGTCACTGGCTTACTCGTGCTCTTTCATGCCGTCCCTAGGAGGATGCGTCACTTGAGTGGGTTGAGTCACTGATGTGATCTTCCTGTCTGGGTTGGCGCCCCCCCCCCCCCCCCCACACACACACACACAGTGTCTCCCGACCCCTCCTGTCTCAGCCGCCAGTATTTATGCTGCTGTAGTTTAAGTGTCGGGGGACTAGGGTCAGTCTGTTATATCTGGAGTAGTTCTCCTGTCTTATCCGGTGCCCTGTGTGAATTTAAGACGTCTGTGTTTTTATCGTCAAATGTTTTTGTTGTACTGTATGTGTGTTCAAAGTTTTGTTTCATGTTGTGTTAGTTAGTGTTTGTAAGTTGTTTTGACTGAAACGTTGTTCCCCCTGCTGCTATTGGACCAGGTCTCTCTTGGGAAAGAGATGTTATCTCAATGAGAAAAACCTGCAGAAATAAAGGTAAAACAAAAAAAAGAAAATAATATAAGAAAATCACACAAAGGCTAAAGGCAGCCTGCAGTACCCCGGTCGGCCTTCAACTTGTTGTACTCATTAAGAGCGGGCAGCACTGATCTAGCCTGCAACTTCACTTCCTGGAGTAGCTCAAACTGCACACATTAACGCTCCATGAGACGCCATCTTAAACAACTTAATTTGGATTCAATGTGCTATTGAGTCTTCACGTAGGAAAGAAGGATGTCACTTGATCGATGGCTTTATCCATTCATATACACAGTCATTGGATGGAGCTGAGGTGGATATGTGGATGGGATTGGAGGGACAGCTGGTTGAGATTTGTAATTGTGGGAGGGGAAGGGATTCATATGGTTAAATATGGTTCATAACTCTATTTTTTCTCTGTTGATGAAGTAAAAGGGGGCATGGGGTACTGGGAGGAGATGTGGTGGAGATGGGCAGTGGTGGTGAGTTAATTATTCATTTCTTGTTCTTAATGCTTTATATTGTAAATATGGTTCATAATTACATTTTTGCTCTTGATGAAGTACCGTTTGCTCATTTGCTCATTACCATAATGCAGTCTCTCATCTACCATAACATGGATCTCATTAACAAAATGCATCATCAATGACAAAATATTCCTAGTATAATATTGCAGAAGTAAACCTATTTGAGCTACGCATGAAATGTGTATTTTGCTCTTTATATTTGTGTACTTTTTTATACTAACAATAGTTCAAACAGAAATACCTTAGACGTTACGTAATGTAATCACTGATTAAATTGAAAATATGCTTAAAATCTAAAAGTCATATATATATTTTTGAATAATATTATTTTAATAACTCTCCTGTATTTTGGGCTATTAAAAAAATTGCTACTTTTTCACCTTTTTCATTTGTTACTTTTTCAGCACTAGTTTTTTTTCTTCTAACTTTACAGGTGTTACAGTAATGACATTCTTTTGTACATGGTCTTGAAAAATGTGTAAAAACATCTTTCAATCTGAACAGTTACGATTAGAGGTCGACCAATTATGATTTTTCAACACCGATACCGATACCGATTATTGGAGGAGAATAATAATAAATAATGAAACATGTTCAATTTGGTTTAAATAATTCCAAAAACAAAGTGTTGGAGAAGTAAAAGTGCAATTTCTGCCATGTAAAAAAGCTAACGTATAAGTTCCTGGCTCAGAACATGAGAACATATGAAAGTTGGTGGTTCCTTTTAACATGAGACTTCAATATTCCAAGGTAAGAGGTTTTAGGTTGTAGTTAATATAGTATTTATAGGACTATTTCTCTCTATACCATTTGTATTTCATATACCTTTGACTATTGGATGTTCTTATAGGCACTTTAGTATTGCCAGTGTAACAGTATAGCTCTCCTCGCCCCTCCCTGGGCTCGAACCAGGAACACATCGACAACAGCCACACTCGAAGCAGCATTACCTATCGCTCCAGAATAGCCGCGGCCCTTGCAGAGCAAGGGGAATAATTACTAATGCTAGCTAGCAACTTACCTTGGCTTCTACTGCATTCGCGTAACAGGCAGGCTCCTCGTGGAGTGCAATGAGAGGCAGGTGGTTAGAGCGTTGGACTAGTTAACTGCAAGATTGGATCCCCGAGCTGACAAGGTGAAAATCTGTCTAAATCATGTTTGATGCAAAATTGTTCTGTTTATTTGAGAAAATCTGTCGTTCTGCCCCTGAACAAGGCAGTTAACCCACCGTTCATAGGACATCATTGAAAATCAGAATGTGTTCTTAACTGACTTGCCTAGTTAAATAAAGGTATAAAAAAAAGGTTTTAAAAATCGCTGCCCAAAAATACTGATTTCCGTTTGTTATGAAAACTTGAAATTGGCCTTAATCGGTCGACCTCTAGTTTATGATTATTAAAGTAACATAGACAATCATTTGAGATTATATTTTATCATTTTGTGAGAATCACCTACGTACACACCACGGCGCCACCCTGTTGTAATCATAAAGGTACTGCAGTTTGTGGTTAGCTGTCTTAATGGTTGAGAGAAATCGCAACAAAGAACATTTCCTCTCTAGAAGGACTGAATATATAATTTTGACCTGAGCCACACTCATATTTAATGAACCCACTTCCACAACATGCTATTACAGAGAAGTGGAAAAGGAGCTAGCAGAGAACACTGGAACCACACACAGTTCTAACACTTACAGACTGTAACAGTTTTACTTTGACAACCTTAAACCCTGTGCTTGAATAACGCCAGGAGGAACAGCTCATGTTGAGGACACACGCACGCACGCACGCACGCACGCACGCACGCACGCACGCACATAAACTGTGGCGCAATAAAAAGATTGTTGGACAGGCTTTAGTGGTTAATGACTAGTTCCCAGGTGCCAGACCGTCCTCCAGGGCAGGCTACAGCCCTCGGCAGATCACTAGACTACAGTAGGTCCTGCTCTCGGAGTTCTGCTGAAAGAAACAGTGAATGCTTTTCAGCTCATGTCAGTGGGAGTGTTAACTCATTAATGTCCCCAGGGCTAACTCACAGACTTCCCTATGAATGTCATGACATGTCAATAGAGGATCTACTACTACTAAGCAATACTACTACTACCTGTCAATCACTTATAATACAGCTTAAGGTTATGTTATGCAAAACAGCACACAAACAGGTGCATGATGGTACATGTCATTTAAATAATTATGTACAGAACTGGACTTTGCATACTTTGGCTGGTTAGATAAATACCAACCAGACCACAGGTGAATAGGCTAACACGTATTTTTAAATACAGTTTTATCTTATTTATTCACTTTATTTAATGGTAGAAAGTGAATGAATAACACCTACTTATTTACAATGACCACCTGCATCCTAGATTAAGGGTTCTATGTTCGTGAGTGAGTGAAAGAAAGAGGCTCCACAAAATCCCCCTCACTAGGAAATTGCAGCGGTGATGTTGGAGGTGACCTAAGTTAAGGAGGTGATTGAACAAAGGAGCTGGCCAGAACAGGTGCTAACCCTTCCACAGAGAGAGAACGGGAAGGGGAAATGTCTGTGGTTGGCCTGGGGCATAAACAGCCCTTTAAGTCAGGCTCCCAACACTTAAAAGACTGACTGACTGAATGACTGGCTGACTCAGCCATAGGGGGAAAGGAAGGAGAACCACCAGACCACACACACACACACACACGTATGCATGGGCACACACATCTGTAGGCACATACGCGAACAGGCATGCACGCACACATGCACACACACACACACATAGAAAAACAGGCATGCACGCACACATGCACACACACACATAATAGAAAAACAGGCATGCACGCACACATGCACACACACACACATAGAAAAACAGGCATGCACACACATATGCACACACACACATAGAAAACAGGCACGGACGCACACATGCACACACACACATAGAAAAACAGGCATGCACGCACACATGCACACACACACACATAGAAAAACAGGCATGCACGCACACATGCACACACACACATAGAAAACAGGCACGGACGCACACATGCACACATACACACACATAGAAAAACAGGCATGCAAGCACACATGCACACACACACACACATAGAAAAACAGGCATGCACGCACGCACACATGCACACACACACACACATAGAAAAACAGGCACGCATAGCATCACAACATGCATACATAAACACACAAACACAGGCCTTTTTACTCACATGCATGCACATACAGTACAATTATACACACACAGAAACACAAGTCTTACTCGCCTCCATAATCAGTGCCTTCAGAGAGTATTCAAACCCTTTGACTTTTCCACATTGTATTATGTTACAGCCTGATTTTGAAATGTATTAAATTGAGATTGTTTCTTGTAACTGTCCTACACACAACACCCCATAATGTCAGTAACACGGCTCTTGTCGGAATGCATGGACCAAAACGCGACGTTTAAGTGTTCATGGTGTTTTATTAATCAAAAACCACTTGAACAAAATAACAAAGACAAAAAAACAAAAAACAGTTCAGTCACTAACACTAACCAGAAAATAACTACCCACAAAACACAGGTGGGAAAAAGTATGATTCCCTGCTGCCTCTGATTGGGAACCACACTCGGCCAGAAACAAACATTTGCTATGGCAAGCCTAAATACATCCAGGAGTACAAAAGTACATTATAAGTTGAATGGACCCACTATTTGCACAATAATAGTGTTTAACATGTTTTAATGACTCTCTCATCTCTGTACCCCAAACATACAATTATCTGTAAGGTCCCTCAGTCGAGCAGTGAATTTCAAATAAAGATTCGACCACAATGATCAGAGAGGTTCCCAATCCCTCGCAAAGAAGGGCATCTATCAGTAGATGGGTAAAAAAAAATCATCAGAAATGGAAAATTCCTTTGAGCATGGTGAAATTCTTAATTACACTTTGGATGGTGTATCAATAGACCCAGTCAGTACAAAGATACAGGCATTAGTTGCCGGAGAGGAAGGAAACCGCTCAGACTCCAATGGTGACTTTAAACTGCTACAGAGTTTAGTGGCTGTGATAGAAAACTGAGGATGGATCAACAACATTGTAATTCCTCCACAATACTAACCTAATTGACAAGAGTGAAAAGAAGCATGCCTTTACGGAATAAAAATATTCTCAAACATGCATCATGTTTTCAGCAAGGCACTAAAGTAATACTGCAAAAAATATGGCCATCCAATTTACTTTTTGTCCTGATAGAAAGTATTGTGTTTGGGGCAAATCCAATACAACACATCTCTGAGTACCACTCTCCATATTTTCAAGCATAGTGGTGGATGGATCTTATGGGTATGCTTGTAATTCAGAATAAAATAAATGGAATGGAGTTAAGCACAAGCAAAATCGTTGAGGAAAAAACTGGTTCCGTCTGCTTTCCAACAGACACTGGGAGATTCATTTACCTTTCAGCAGAACAATAACCTAAAACACAAGGCCAAATCTACACTGGGGTTGCTTACCAAGAAGACGGTGAATGTTCTTGAGGGGCCAAGTTTCAGTTTGACTTCAATCTACTTGAAAATCTATGGCAAGACCAGAAAATGGATGCCTAGCAACGATCAACAACCAATTAGAATTGTGAAAAGAATAATGGTCAAATGTTGCACACTCTTAGAGACCCAGAAAGACGTACAGCTGTAATCGCTGTCAAAGGTGCTTCTACAAATTGTTGACTCAGGAGTGTGAATACATATGTAAATTAGATATTTCAGAATTTTATTTTCTATACATTTGCTAACATTTCTAAAAACATGTTTTCACTTTGTCATAATGGGGCATTGTGTGTAGATTGGTGAGAATTGTTTTTTTTTAATCAATTTTGAATTCAGGCTTTAACACAACAAAATATGGAATAAGTCAAGTGGTATGAATATTTTCTGAAGGCACTGTATACAGTAAACAAATATAGATCTCATCTATGATGCATAAACACACACCTCTCCTCTCTCCCTTGTCAGTCCAGCCTGGGTTATATTTTTGAGAAGCGGGGTGTGGGGATGTGTGTGGTGGGGAGTGTGGTGGTGTGTGGTGTGTGGGGGGTATTGGGTTTCTTCAGTGGAGGGCAAGCTAGCGAGAGATGTGCCGAAGCAGGAATTATAACTCATGGGCTAATAGGATTTGGTGCTGTTTAGCAGGATTAGTGCATGTTAGAGAAATGATCTATTTATTGTTGTCACGGGGAAAAAAACACACGGAACCCTTGTTTTTTAAAACAATTTCTGGGATTAACCCTCCAGAGCAGACCGCTGATCAGTAGTGTTTTTGTTACAGCAGGCTGTACTGAGATTAAATTGGCTGCTTCTTTCATTGGAACGATAAGACGAGAGAACATGAGGATGTGAAGAGGGGGACTGTGTGTGTGTGTGTGTGTGTGTGTGTGTGTGTGTGTGTGTGTGTGTGTGTGTGTGTGTGTGTGTGTGTGTGTGTGTGTGTGTGTGTGTGTGTGTGTGTGTGTGTGTGTGTGTGTGTGTGTGTGTGTGTGTGTGTGTGTGTGTGTGGTAAGGGGGGGTGTAGGAACAATGAGGGACACCTTCTTTCGTGAGGGGAGCAAAGGGCTGCTGGAGGTGCTCAGCCAATGAGGGACACCTTTTTCGAGTAGGGGGAGCAAAGGGCTGCTGGAGGTGCTCAGCCTGAGTTAGCTTTCTACAGTATACGCCAGAGGGAGAGAGAGAGAGAGAGAGAGAGAGAGAGAGAGAAGAGAGAGAGAGAGAGAGAGAGAGAGAGAGAGAGAGAGAGAGAGAGAGAGAGAGAGAGAGAGAGAGAGAGAGAGAGAGAGAGAGAGAGAGAGAGAGAGAGAGAGAGAGAGAGAGAGAGAGAGAGAGAGAGAGAGAGAGAAAAAAAATGTATTTATAAAGCCCTTCGTACATCAGCTGATATCTCAAAGTGCTGTACAGAAACCCAGCCTAAAACCCCAAACAGCAAGCAATGCAGGTGTAGAAGCACGGTCTAACAGTGTGCACTCTCAGAAAAAAAGGTTTCAAATGAGGTCTTCGGCTGTCCCCATAGGAGAACCGCTTTTGGTTCCAGGTAGATACCTTTTTGGGTTCCATATAGAACGCGCTGTTGAAATGGTTATACATGGACCCCAATCTGAGTTGTTAGACACTGTTGCACAAGAGCACACAAAACACTATACATACCGTGGCCTAAACATCAGCGCCACAGGTAACCGGTTCCACAAGTTGTGAACCATCTGAGAGACATGGCAAGAAGGACCTTCTATGCCATCAAAAGGAACATTAAATTCAACATAACAATTAGGATCTGGCTAAAAATACTTGAATCAGTTATAGAACCCATTGATCTTTATGGTTGTGAGTTCTGGGGTCCGCTAACCAACCAAGAATTCATAGAATGGGACAAACACCAAATTTAGACTCTGCATTAAGAATTATGCAAAAATATCCTCTGTGTACAACGTAAAACAACAAATAATGCATACAGAGCAGAATTAGGCCGATACCAGCTAATGATCAGAATCCAGAAAATAGCCGTTAAATTCAAAAACCACCGAAAAGGAAGCGATTCCCAAACCTTCCATAACAAAGCCATCACCTACAGAGAGATGAATCTGGAGAAGAGTCCCCTAAGCAAGCTGGTCCTGGGGCTCTGTTCACAAACACAAACAGACCCCACAGAGCCCCAGGACAGAAACACAATTAGACCCAACCAGATCATGAGTAAACAAAAATATAATTACTTGATACATTGGAAAGAATTCACACAAAAACAGATCAAACTAGAATGCTATTTGGCCCTAAACAGAGAATATACAGTGGCAGAATACCAGACCACTGCGACTGACCCTAAACAGAGAGTACACAGACCACCAATGTGACTGACCCTAAACAGAGAGTGGCACACAGTGGCAGAATACACAGTGGCAGAATACCACCAATGTGACTGACCCTAAACAGAGAGTACACAGTGGCAGAATACCAGACCACTGTGGCAGAATACCAGACCACTGTGACTGACCCTAAACAGAGAGTACACAGTGGCAGAATACCTGACCAATGTGACTGACCCTAAACAGAGAGAACACAGTGGCAGAATACCTGACCAATGTGACTGACCCTAAACAGAGAGTACACAGTGGCAGAATACCTGACCAATGTGACTGACCCTAAACAGAGAGTACACAGTGGCAGAATACCTGACCAATGTGACTGACCCTAAACAGAGAGTACACAGTGGCAGAATACCAGACCACTGTGACTGACTCAAACTTAAGGAAAGCTTTGACTATGTACAGACTCAGTGAGCAAAGCCTTGCTATTGAGAAAAGTCGCCGTAGGCAGACATGGCTCTCAAGAGAAGACAGGCTATGTGCACACTGACCACAAAATGAGGTGGAAACTGAGCTGCACTTCCTAACCTCCTGCCAAATGTATGACCATATTAAAGACACATATTGCCCTCAGATTACACAGACCCACAAATCGAAAACTCCCATATCTACTGGGTGAAATACCACAGTGTGCCATAACAGCAGCAAGATTAGTGACCTGTTGCCACAAGAAAAGGGCAACCAGTGAAGAACAAACACCATTGTAAATACATATTTAAGTTGATTTATTTTCGCTTTTGTACTTTAACCATTTGCACATTGTTACAACACTGTATATATACATAATATGATATTTGAAATGTCTTAATTCTTTTGGAACTTCTGTGAGTATAATGTTTACTGTTCATTTTTATTGTTTATTTCACTTTTGTTTATCATCCATTTCCGTTGCTTTGGCAATGTGAACATATGTTTTCCCATGCCAATAAAACCCTTTGAATTGAGAGACAGAGGAAGGGAAGGAGAGATATTAGACAGAAAAAGAAAAAGAGCTTGCAGGTCCCGTCAAGAACCCCACTACCCCTCAGCCACAGGAGTCATCCATCACACGCACACACACACGCTAGAACCCTGCACAGGCATGACTTTATAAGAGAGGCGAGCGGTGGTGGGGATGGGGGGGTTGAGGAGGACTGAGAGGTGGTAGTACTGAGTAATAAGTCATGCTATTCTCCCAATCTGAGTTGTTAGAAATTACAGCATAAAAAGAGTGTGCACTCTTAGAAAAAAAGGTTTCAAATGAGGTCTTCGGCTATCCCCATAGGAGAACCGTTTTTGGTTCCAGGTAGATACCTTTTTGGGTTCCATATAGAATGCTCTGTTGAAATGGTTATACATGGACCCCAAAAGGGTTCTACCGGGAACGAAAAGGGTTCTACCTGGAACCATAAAGGGTTCTTCAAAGGGTCCTCCTTTGTTCTCAACTAGCCTACCTGGTGAAATAAAGGTGAAATAAATGTTTTTAAAAACTTTAAGATTCTAACTAGCACCTTTTTTCTAAGAATGTACTGTATACTGGTAAACAAAAGCTTTTGTATATCAAAATGAGAAATACTGTCACGCTCCTGTACCCTAGGGTCTCCCTAGAGGAGAAGTGACTCTCCACACCTTAGCACACATGCAGTCACTCACTCACACAACCACACAGACATACACACAAACACACACACACACACACAAATACACACACACACACACACACACACACACACACACACCTGATGCTACCAGACTGTTACTATTGCTAAATACTGCACAATTGAAACAGTTTGCCCGAAAACACGTTTAAATATCGCACTATAATTTGGGCAAAAGAGCAAAAAGTACCCGTCAGAACATGTTGAACCACATTGAAAACAAAGCTGCTGCCAACAACAAGAACACAGTGTCTGATTCATAGGGTAGCACTGATAAAAGCTTAATCCAAACATCAACACAATCACATTATATTCCAGTGACTGTGATAAGATGTGCTATCACTGTGCAAGGTTGTGCCTTTGCTGTGTACTACAGAGAGAGAGTAATATCCCATGTCCAAGTACTTTCTCCCAGTGTCAATAGCTGTGATGATGATGACTTCAACGCAGCACTTACATACCTAGCATGCTTTTTCATTTCCTGCATTATATCATTCTACTGTTGCACTGTTGGCTTTCTCCTGTTGAGTAGGGACATTCTAGATGTCTATATACACATACAATATAGAGAAAATATTCATCTAAAAATATCATACAAAACATAACTGGAAAGATGAGGAGGTAAATACTGTATGTTGCTCATACGGTTGCTCATTGTACCACAATAGAGTAGGAAAAGTATTATATATGTAAGTTACATGGAAACGCTATGAGCCATGAGTTCAATACTTCTCTTCTGACAAGCTGGCATGGAGCCACCACAGAGAACATTTACTGCACTAACAGCTCTACAAATAGCATTTATTCACCATAACTACTGCTACCAGACCCTAAATACTGCACAATTTAAACACTGCCCAAAACACATTTAAATATTGGACTATAAATTATGCCTTCCAGTATTATACTTATGCTAAAATGTCTATTCTATTCTACTGAGTCATTTACTTTATGTTCATAGTCTTATATTTGATTATTTATTATTGTTGTTGCTTTGTCAAGAAGGAACCTGCAAGTCAGCATTTCATTGGACGGTCTATACCATGTGTATCCTGTACGTACGACTAAAATAACTTGAAACTAGGGTTTGTCTCGAAGAGAAGTGGACAGGGATTCAGTCTTCAATGAGAGGGATTCGGTCTTCAATGAGAGGGATTCAGTCTTCAATGAGAGGGATTCGGTCTTCAATAAGGGTGAACTTCTGTGACCAAGTATGCGAGGACAAAAGGTAGAGAACTGTTATTCTATAGCAGGTTTTATGGCAAAAGAGCTGAAGTTGCACTGAGTCGACCTGACTTTTCCAATCCCCTAATGAGAGAGAGAGAGAGAGAGAGAGAGAGAGAGAGAGAGAGAGAGAGAGAGAGAGAGAGAGAGAGAGAGAGAGAGAGAGAGAGAGAGAGAGAGAGAGAGAGAGAGAGAGAGAGAGAGAGAGAGAGGATACCATTACAGGTAAAGGATATGGTGGAGCCCAGGCCAAACACCAAGACTTCACTCTACTGGAACTGAACTGAACAGGGGGAGGAAATCACTATGAACAGGCTGGCTAATACACAACTCCATATCTCTCTCTCTCTCTCTCTCTCCCTTTACCTCACCTCTACCTCACCTTCACATTATCCCTCTTTCCCTCTGTTTCTACTTTGAACTAAGCCAATGGACGCCAAACTGGAGAAATGGAGATCTTAATAACATTTGTTCTGACAATTTGAGAAATAGACAGAGACAACCAGGCAGACAGACAGACAACAAGCAAGCCAAATGAACAGGCAGTCAGAGAGACAGAGACAACCAGGTAGCCAGCCAGCCAGCCAGCAATTAGTAGGGCAAAACTTTCACTGGGGACATGCCCCCCCCCCCCCCACAGTTTTATCATTGGAATGTGATGCAAAACAAGGCATGGTTTGCTTTAGGACCATGCGGATGCGTCTGAGCCGGCAGGTAGGCTGTTTGGAGTGTTTATCTGACAAAAATATATACAGTACCAGTCAAACGTTTGAACACACCTATTCCGTTTTTCTTTATTTTTACTATTTCTACATTGTAGAATAATAGTGAATACATCAAAACTATGACATAACACATATGGAATCATGTAGTAACCAAAAAAGTGTTAAACAAATCAAAATATATTTTTGATTTTTCAAAGTTGCCACCCTCTGTCTTTATGACAGCTTTGAACACTCTTGGCATTCTCTCAACCAGCTTCACGTAGAATGTTTTTCCGACAGTCTTGAAGGAGTTCTCACATAAACTGAGCACTTATTGGCTGCTTTTCCTTAACTCTGTGGTCCAACTCATCCCAAACCATCTCAATTGGGTTGAGTTCGGGTGATTGTGGAGGCCAGGTCATCTGATCCAGCACTCCATCACTCTCCTTCTTGGTCAAATAGCCTTTACACAGCCTGGAGGTGTGTTTTGGGTCATTGTCCTGTTGAAAGACAAATGATAGTCCCACTAAGCGCAAACCAGATGGGAAGGTGTATCACTGCAGAATGCTGTGGTTGTCAAGGCTCAAGAGAAGATCCAGATACAGACAGTTTCGAAGTAGCAAAAGTTAATTACTCAAACAGGGGGGTCAGGCAAACAACAGGTCAAGGGCAGGCAGAGGTCAGTAGTCCAGAGCAGAGTCAGAAAGGTACAGAATGGCAGGCAGGCTCAGGGCAGGCAGAGGTCAGTAATCCAAGGTGGTATGGCAAGGCACAGAACGACAGGCAGGCTCAGGGTCAGGACAGGAAGAATGGTCCAAACCGGGAAAGCTAGAAAACAGGAACTAAAGACAGACAGGAGCATGGGAAAAAACGCTGGTAGGCTTGACAAAACAAAACGAACTGGCAACAGACAAACAGATAACACAGGTATAAGTACACTGGGGATAATGGGGAAGATGGGCGACATCTGTAGGGGGATGGAGACAAGCACAAAGACAGGTGAAACAGTGGTAGCCTTGCTGGGTCAAATTTAAAACTGGTTAGGGATAGGGTCTAGTTTCCTGAATTTCCGCCTGACTGACAAGCCCAAAGTAAACTGCCTGCTACTCAGGACCAGAAGCCTACCAATTTTGCTTTCCTATTGAACATACTACTTTCCATATGAAATATTATAGTTTATATACTTTTTAGAGTACCTGAAGATTGTATAGAAATGTTGTTTGACTTGTTTGGACGAAGTTTAGCCATAGCTTTTTGGACTCCTTTGTCTGCATGTTGAACGAGTGGAATACTGAAATCGATAGCGCCAACTAAGCAGACTTTTTTAGATTTAAAAAATTATTTTATCTAACAAATTGACCTTTCATGTTGTAGCTGGGAACCTTGGGATTGCAAACATAGGAAGATCTTCAAAAGTAAGCGATTTATTTAATCGCTATTTGTAATTTTATGAAGCCTGTGCTGGTTGAAAAATATGTTGATGTGGGGCGCCGTCCTCAGACAATCGCACGGTATGCTTTCGCCGTAAAGCCTATTGTAAATCGGACAATGCAGTTAGATTAAAATGAATTTACACTTGTAAATTATATAAGATAGTTGTATGTTCATGAATGTTTAATATTACGATTATTTATTTTAATTGCGTGCCCTCCAATTTCACAGTTTAGAACAAAAAGCTCTATTTTTGTCTCATCATTCCTCCTCTGGATCATCCAGATGGTAGATGGCAAACTTCAGATGGGCCTGGACATGTGCTGGCTTGAGCAGGGGGACCTTGCGTGCGCTGCAGGATTTTAATCCATGATGGCGTAGTGTGTTACTAATGGTTTTCTTTGAGACTGTGGTCCCAGTTCTCTTCAGGTCATTGACCAGGTCCTGCTGTGTAGTTCTGGGCTGATCCCTCACATTCCTCATGATCATTGATGCCCCACGAGGTGAGATCTTGCATGGAGTCCCAGACTGAGGGTGATTGACCGTCACCTTGAACTTCTTCCATTCTCTAATAATTGCGCCAACAGTTGTTGCCTTCTCACCAAGCTGCTTGCCTATTGTCCTGTAGCCCATCCTAGCCTTGTGCAGGTCTACAATTTTATCCCTGATGTCCTTACACAGCTCACTGGTCTTGGCCATTGTAGAGAGGTTGGAGTCTGTTTGATTGAGTGTGTGGACAGGTGTCTTTTATACAGGTAACAAGTTCAAACAGGTGCAGTTAATACAGGTAATGAGTGGAGAACAGGGGGGCTTAAAGAAAAACTAACAGGTCTGTGAGAGACGGAATTAATTACTTAAAAATCATACAATATGATTTTCTGGATTTTTGTTTTAGATTCCATCTCTCACAGATGAAGTGTACCTATGATAAAAATGACAGACCTCTACATGCTTTGTAAGTAGAAAACCTGCAAAATCGGCAGGGTATCAAATACTTGTTCTCCCCACTGTATGTATATATATATATATATATATATATATATATATATATATATATATATATATATATATATATATTGTGGCATACAGCAGGTCAGCCACACCAGGGGGAGACTCGTCGAATCCAGGTGACAGACGGAGTATACATCATGAGACAATGGCTCCATATGCTGGACGTGACAGGTCTCAACGGGCTCTCCGCCCAGGACTAATTGGGGCTGATTGGGGAGTTGGTGAGTAATAAGGGCTGATTGCTCACCAGCTGTACAAGCTCCATAAAGCTGCCAGAAGGGCAGCACACAGAGGAGGACTGGGTGAAGTAAGGTGACTGCCGTGTAGTTGGAGACGGTGCCCGAGCTAAGACGAGGGAGTTTGAGTTTGTGTGCCCGACAGGATACAGCAAGACCAGGAGCCCAGAAGACGGTATCCCAGAAAGGGTCTCATGGGGGAGACCTATCCTTTTCTTTAGATGTATTATAATGACTACAGCCTCAAGCCCATTACCATAACGCAACGTTAACTATTCAAGAAAATCGCAAATTAAATTAAATAAATCTGCTTGCTCTCAAGCTTAGCCTTTTGTTAACAACACTGTCATCTCAGATTTTCAAAATATGCTTCTCAACCATAGCAAAACAAGCATTTGTGAAACAGTATTGATAGCTAGTGTAGAATTTAGCGTTAGCATTCAGCAGGCAACATTTTCACAAAAACCAGAAAAGCATTCAAATAAAATAATTTACCTTTGAAGAACTTCGGATGTTTTCAATGAGGAGACTCTCAGTTAGATAGCAAATGTTCAGTTTTTCCTGAAAGATTATTTGTTTAGGAGAAATCGCTCCGTTTGGTACATCATGTTTGGCTACCAAAAAAAACTGAAAATTCAGTCATCAAAACGCCAAACTCTTTTCCAAATTAACTCCATAATATCGACTGAAACATGACAAACGTTGTTTAGAATCAATCCTCAAGGTGTTTTTCACATATCTCTTCGATGATATATCGTTCGTGGAAGTGTGCTTTCTCCTCTGAATCCCATGGGAAAATGCCGGCAGCTGAAGATTACGCACCAATTTAGAACACCGGGCGGACACCTGGTAAATATAGTCTCTTATGGCCAATCTTCCAATGATATGCCTACAAATACGTCACAATGCTGCAGACACCTTGGGGAAACGACAGAAAGGGCAGGCTCATTCCTGACGCATTCACAGCCATATAAGAAGACAATGGAAAACAGAGCCTCAAAAATTCTGCTCATTTCCTGTTTGAAGTTTCATCTTGGTTTCACCTGTAGCATCAGTTCTGTGGCACTCACAGATAATATCTTTGCAGTTTTGGAAACGTCAGAGTGTTTTCTTTCCAAAGCTGTCAATTATATGCATAGTCGAGTATCTTTTTGTGACAAAATATTGCGCTTAAAACGGGCACGTTTTTTTATCCAATAATGAAATAGCGCCCCCATAGGTTGAAGAGGTTAATAAACACCCTTGAAACCGAGATAATCATACTCTGTCCATGTCTGATCTGTGTAAACGTCTTGACCCAACCCCCTGGTCTGCCACAATATATATAATGACCCCCCTCACTTCTAAAGCCAAAGTTGCACCCCTGATTATAATGGTGTAGTTGAGTGGATAGGGATTTACAGCACCAGGGCATGTCGTGGCAGACAACTCTTTCACAACATCTTCCGATCCCTTTCCTCTCCATCATTAACACTTATAATTACAGATGTTTGCCAGAGACAGAGATAG
Source organism: Oncorhynchus gorbuscha (assembly GCF_021184085.1). NCBI lineage: Eukaryota > Metazoa > Chordata > Actinopteri > Salmoniformes > Salmonidae > Oncorhynchus > Oncorhynchus gorbuscha. The sequence continues at coordinate 18,469,827 of NC_060178.1, forward strand.
ATGGTGTTAATTGGTTTGTTTCTGCCTCACTAACTTACTCTCCATTTCATTACCAAAGGTCCCTTATGATCTCACTAACTTACCAACCCAATCATCTCAGACTCACCAAGAGGACTCAATTAAAACAGACACAGTGAGGTCATTCATAGTATAGCAGATATTACATTTATAAACAATGAGGAGTCTTCCGTCATCAATTCATATGATCTTTCTGAGGATCACTCATTGGACAATCCAACACCAGGCTCTCCATCCCAGGCTCACTGGCCAATCAGGGCTCAGGTCTAACCTGGTCAGGTCAGGAGCTGGTTGTAACATGCTGACTCTGGGAGATCAAGTGACTGTACACAGGGAGTTCACAGCCTCACTAACAAATGAAAGATAAGAGTGGGTTCCGTAGTGCGGCAGAGCTGTGTTGGGCTTCAGTTTCTGTGTGAAGTGAGATCTGAGAGGAGAGTGTGTCTCAATGCATTATGGGCCTGCATCTTGACCTTTGACCTCAGACAATAACTGACGAACTCAACTCACTTTTCCCCCCACTGTTTTTATAAATGTTCCACACCAGTGACCCTGCAGAACTCCTGATGCAGAGATTGCGCTCGAAGAGAGAAGTGTAATCTAATTTGGGCAAAAGAGCAAAAAGTACCCGTCAGAACATGTTGAACCACATTGAAAACAAAGCTGCTGCCAACAACAAGAACACAGTGTCTGATTCATAGGGTAGCACTGATAAAAGCTTAATCCAAACATCAACACAATCACATTATATTCCAGTGACTGTGATAAGATGTGCTATCACTGTGCAAGGTTGTGCCTTTGCTGTGTACTACAGAGAGAGAGTAATATCCCATGTCCAAGTACTTTCTCCCAGTGTCAATAGCTGTGATGATGATGACTTCAACGCAGCACTTACATACCTAGCATGCTTTTTCATTTCCTGCATTATATCATTCTACTGTTGCACTGTTGGCTTTCTCCTGTTGAGTAGGGACATTCTAGATGTCTATATACACATACAATATAGAGAAAATATTCATCTAAAAATATCATACAAAACATAACTGGAAAGATGAGGAGGTAAATACTGTATGTTGCTCATACGGTTGCTCATTGTACCACAATAGAGTAGGAAAAGTATTATATATGTTGGACTGTGAGTCACATGGAAACGCTATGAGCCATGAGTTCAATACTTCTCTACTGACTAGCTGGCACGGAGCCACCACAGAGAACATTTACTGCACTAACAGCTCTACAAATGGCATTTATTCACCATAGATTTTTAAGTCGAGATCAGATGATTCCTGTCAAAATGATTCACCTAATCTGGAGCGTGTTATGAAGCTGACTGCCTGTGACAGCGATGTTTACACTGCTCAACAGATGAGGACAGAGAGGTGGAGACGGAGGAGAAGTGAGAGAGGGAAAGAAATAAGTGTGGGATACATCCATGGTTTCAAAGCAGCAGTTATGTGAGCAGTTATCTGGAATGAGGCTCTGGGAACAGGACAGGGTGCTAAACCATAATTAGAGACTTGTCCAGGGCCAATTTCTCCCAGCAAATTATCAACGCATGGGTTGGATAGCTGGGACACATTGTGAAGACAGGGAACAGTGGGGGCTTTGAGGGGCCAGCGTGACACGTTAACAGAATCATTTAGCTAGCGGCCCAGTGCTGAGCTGGGGTAATGACAGCATGTGATGGATGGGAGAAGGGCCCGCATCGCATCTGCTGCTTTTAGAATTTAAATATTTTATGACGCATTTTGCTTCATCGCGATGATGTGGTCGGTAACACTTTGCTTCTTGGAAGTCCAAAATCATGAAAACTTGACTGCTGACATGCAAAACATTTTGAGACTGTATTAACAGTGGAGTAATTAAAAAAATACCAAAAGATCAATTTTGAGTGGAGTTTCCCTTTAAGATGCCATTCGCTTTAGTATAGGCCTCACTAAGATAGAGTGTAGCACTCCCAGGTTATGTTTGAGTGTTTGAACAGATTATAGAGAGTGTGTGTGTGTGTGTGTGCGTGCGTGCGTGCGTGCGTGTCAGACTCAGCCAGTGACACAGAGAGCTCTCTCTACAGACTTGGGCCAAGGTCAGGCTATGTGGATAAGAGCGACCAGGGGCTTGTTGGTTTTAGATGGGACTGACGTGGCATCTCAGGTGACGGGTAATTGGTGGAGCTCAGTGTAACACAGCTAGTAATGCAATACATATCGTAATGTGATGTATGTGTTTGGAAATATGGGTATACTTAGCTCTTTTGGCTACAGATTCAATGAATATTGTAATGTGATGGATATGTCTGGAAATATGCTCCTTTGGAAACATAATATGAACTCATTTCCCCATCAAATGAAGTAATTAATCATGTGGGATTGTGGCGCCATGAAAAGTATTATAGATGAACTGTATAGGAAAAGATGAATGTATAGTATATAGTCCAGGTTCTGGACTTAAACGTACCGATCACAACCTATTCATCACAAGCACTTTACTACAACTCTGGTTCTGGCTGCCTCAGGACTAGGGACATGGTGAATGCAAAACGTTCCATATAGTTTCCCCTCAATCTTCTGTTGAATATCAAATTGGGAATTCTCCTGTTAGGGTTCTGCTGTCACCTGTGAAATAATGTTTTTCTATTAAGTGGAAAATAAACCCTACAGGGCTGTGGAGAAAAAGTGCCTGCAACCATAGAAATATCCATCATTGATTCCAATTGAAAGATATACCAAAATATCTAAGTATTACCAAGACCTTTGGAGTTGGACTGAAGTGCTGTTTATAATCAGAAAGAGGCAGTAGGAGGGAGTTTCATAACTGAGTGTAGTAGTGAGCTGCCTGCCTGTCTGTCTGCCTGTCTGCCTGCCTGTCTGCCTGTCTGCCAGGAGTTGTCCACTCAGGCTTCTCTATTTCTCCTACACTGTTATAGATCTATTGTGGGAACAACGGCCACAGCTGGCCTGACACTCTCTCTCCCTCCCCTCTCTACACCGCTGTGCACAAACACATGGACACACACATGGATGGACGCACATGCATGCACACACGTGCATACACAATCACTCACTAACAGGCACACACACACACACACACATACAGGACAGATGAGGGGTGAGAACTATGTGAAAAGGAGCAAGAGAAAGGGTGCTAAGAGAAAAAGAGTGAGACAGAAAGGAAAAGCAAACAGAAGAAAAGTCAGTTCCACAGAAGGAGGGAGAATAGAGAAAAAAAAGTGAATAAACAATGTGAGAAAACGAGTGTAGAAAAAATGAAAAAGAGAAAAATTCAACCCGGCTCAGAGTAGGCAGAGGAGTAGAGGAGGTGGAGGAGGAGGTGGAAGAGGAGGAGGAGGAGGAGGAGGAGGAGGAGGAGGAGGTGGAGGAGGAGGAGGAGGAGGAGGAGGGGGGAGGAGGAGGAGGAGGAGGAGGGAGGAGGGAGGAGGGAGGAGGAGGAGGAGGAGGGAGGAGGGGAGGAGGAGGAGGAGGAGGAGGAGGGAGGAGGAGGAGGAGGAGGGAGGAGGAGGAGGAGGAGGAGGAGGAGGAGGAGGAGGAGGAGGAGGAGGAGGAGGAGGAGGAGGAGGAGGAGGAGGAGGAGGAGGAGGAGGAGGAGGAGGAGGAGGAGGAGGAGGAGGAGGAGGAGGAGGAGGAGGAGGAGGAGGAGGAGGGGAGGAGGAGGAGGAGGAGGGGGAGGAGGAGGACGAGAAGGAGGAGGGAGGAGGAGGGAGGAGGAAGAGGAGGAGGAGGAGGAGGGAGGAGCAGTGGGAGGAGGAGGAAAGGGAGGAACAGAGAGGAGGTGGAGAGAGCGTCAGGGCCAGGGTGATTAAACCTTCTGTCTCCTCTCTCCAGACACGTGCACAGGCTTAATCAAGTCGACGCCAGTGAGCCACATTTTTACATTATTCTCTGGCTGGACGCCTGACAGGGCCAAGAGGAGTGAGGGGCCGCAGCCCCCAACGCCCCCAACCAGAGCCATGCCAGAACACATGTGAGAGGAGCTGGAGCCAGCCCAGGGCAGACAGGGCAGGGGGGTGACAGAGAGGAGAGCAAACACAACTGTTATTAGCAGAGAGGACAGACAGAAGAGAACAAGACTTCCCCATTTCTCTCTCTCTCTCTCTCTCTTTCTGTCTGTCTCTCTCTCTCTCTCTCTCTCTCTCTCTCTCTCTCTCTCTCTCTCTCTCTCTCTCTCTCTCTCTCTCTCTCTCTCTCTCTCACTCATTCTGTCTCTCTCTCTGCTGTCCCTGCTGCTCACTCGCTGCTTCTACAACCGACTATCATTCAACTCCCCTTTCCACTCACTACTACTCCTCCTCATTCTCCCTTTCTCATTCTTACTCTGTCTCTCACTCTCTCTCTCTCTGCTGTCCCTGCTGCTCACTCTCTGCTTCTACTATCTACTATCATTCAACCCCCCTTTCCACTCACTACTACTCCTCCTCATTCAATTCAATTCCATTTAAATTCAAAGGGCTTTATTGGCATGGTAAACTTGCATTAACATTGCCAAAGCAAATGAATTAGATAATATACAAAAGTGAAATAATCAATAAAAATGTACAGTTAACATTATGTCTATATACAGTATTGTAATGATGTGCAAATAGTTAAAGTACAAAAGGGAAAATAAATAAACATAAATATAGGTTGTATTTACAATGGTGTTTGTTCTTCACTGGTTGCTCTTTTCTTGTGGCAACAGGTCACAAATCTTGCTGCTGTGATTGCTCACTGTGGTATTTCACCCAACAGATATGGGAGTTTATCAAAATTTGATTTGTTTTCGATTTGTGGGTCTGTGTAATCTGAGGGAAAAATATGTCTCTAATATGGTCATACAACTGGCAGGAGGTTAGGAAGTGCAGCTCAGTTTCCACCTCATTTTGTGGGCTGTGTGTACATAGCTTGTGTTCTCTTGAGAGCCTGTCTAGATGGAATTTGAATTTGTGATCCTGGCAACTGGACCATTTTTGGAACACCATTATTTTTGTCTTACTAAGATTTACTGTCAGGGCCCAGGTCTGACAGACTCTGTGCAGAAGATCTAGGTGCTGCTGTAGGCCCTCCTTGGTTGGGGACAGAAGCACCAGATCATCAGCAAACAGTAGACATTTGACTTCAGATTCTAGTAGGATGAGGCCAGGTGCTGCAGACTGTTCTAGTGCCCTCGCCAATTCACATATATATATATATATATATATATATATGAAGAGGTTGGGGCTTAAGCTGCATCCCTGTCTCATCCCTGTCTTAAACTGCATCCCTGTCTCATCCCTGTCTTAAGCTGCATCCCTGTCTCATCCCAATCTCATCCCTGTCTTCAGCTGCATCCCTGTCTCATCCCTGTCTTAAGCTGCATCCCTGTCTCATCCCTGTCTTAAGCTGCATCCCTGTCTCATCCCTGTCTTAAGCTGCATCCCTGTCTCATCCCTGTCTTAAGCTGCATTCCTGTCTCATCCCTGTCTTAAGCTGCATCCCTGTCTCATCACTGTCTTAAGCTGCATCCCTGTCTTAAGCTGCATTCCTGTCTCATACCTGGAAAGAAATGTGTGTGTTTTTTGCCAATTTTAACTGCACACTTGTTTTTTTGTGTACATAATGCGGTATGCTTTTCCCCCAACCACTTTTCATCAATTTGTATAGCAGATCCTCATGCCAAATTGAGTCAAAAGTTGTTTTTTTTTAAATCAACAAAGCATGTTAAGATTTAGCCTTTGTTTTTGTTTGTTTGCTTTCAATTATGTTGTGCAGGGTGAATACGTGGTCTGTCATATGGTAATTTGGTAAAAATCTCATTTGTCTTTTGCTCAGTACATTGTTTTCACTGAGGAAATGCACAAGTTTGCTGTTAATGATAATGCAGAGGATTTCCCCAAGGTTTCTATTGACGCATATCCCCCAGTAGTTATTGGGGTCAAATTTGTCTCCACTTTTGTGGAATTGGGTGATCAGTCCTTGGTTACAAATATTGGGGAAGATGCCAGAGCTGAGGATGATGTTAAAGAGTTTAAGTATAGCCAATTCTCATTCTCTCTCTCCCCTGATCCAAACACGACCCTTTTCCTTTCTCTTTTCTCTTCTGCTCTTATTTCATTTCTTCTGTTCTTTCCTTGCCTAAGGCCAAAAGACGGGCGAGGGAAGAGGTTTCATTAAATAAGCAGCTTATCTCTGCGGACACACCAGAGAAATTCTCTTGATTCAGGCTGTTTCATGTCATTACATTGAATTATGAATTATGAGTCGACTTTTAATCACTTTGAGTCACGTTTCTAGATTTGGGACTAGATGATCGTAAAGTGCAATAAGCATAACTGTTGCCATGTCAACAGTATTCAAAGCAGATGGATGTAGAAGTTTCTTTGCACATCTGCTCTCGTCTAAATGATACACAGGTGGTTTGTTGATAAGGGGGGGCAGACACAGGTAGTGTGTAGCTGCTTTATCCTCCAGGAGAATGTACCAAGCATTTGATACGCCATCTCAAGTCAGTCACCCACACACAGGGCCAGCCTTCAGAGGCCCTCCGGACCCATGAGTGAGAGCTAATTAAGTTGGAGATCACAATGAACAAGAGCCTCCTAGAGGCCAAGCCATCGCTCAGGGCCCAGTGTAATGAACACCCACCTACAGGTGTGCTGATCCCTGCTGCCCTGCACGCTCACACACACACACACACACGCACACGCACACGCACACAAACACGCACACGCACACGCACACACACACACACACACACACACACACACACACACACACACACACACACACACACATACACACACGCACACACACAAACACACACACACACATACGCACACACACAAACACACACACACACATATGCACACACGCACACACACACAAACACACACACCACACACACACACACACACACAACAAACACACACATACACGCACACACAGCCTTACATTAACATACACACAGTAGATTATACATTTTTTTCATGCACCTTGGTTGGAGAGCGAGGTAGTGGAAATTTTCCTTTCCCTTGGTATCATCTGCGTACGTATGCCCACAGAAACACATAAGCACACACACAATAGATGACGCATCTCCAACACACATATTATAACACACTAACACAAACACTAGAAATAACATTGACTCTAAATTCAGCCCATGCAGGGCTTCCAATTGGCTCTGCTTTCCTCTTTCCATGATTCATTCAACTCCTTCATTTCATTTCCTAATAGTGTGCCAGGTAAAGGCATGCCTTGAGCACACTACCCTGCTTTTGCACTAATCTGTCCCTCCACGATTTCCCATGTTTTTGTGTGTGATAAAGTTATGGGCAAAAATGCTTAATTTTGCTGCGGTAAATTCTGGCATTTTTTGTGGCAATTCGCAATTATTTTGTCCAATTTGTTGCGAAAATGCACTGAAGTGTGGCTTGACTGAACCGTTTTGTGTGGTAAAAGTGTGGTGTTTAGTTCAAATAGTAAGCCTTCTTTTTGTAGTGCGGTGATCAGGCAGTTTTATGCATTAATAGTAATGGTGATTGGTCAAATTTGGACCTTAATTGATTCTGAAAAAGAAATAGGATACGTCCCAAGTGGCACCCTATGCCCCATATAGTGCACTTACTTGGGGCTCTGACCAAAAGTAGTGCACTGTATTAGGGTGCCATTTGGGACGCGCCCCAAAAATAAGTGGCCCAGTAGAGCGCATCCTACTGTTGATTAAGTTAACGGATTATTTCCTCTCTGAAAACAATAACACAATGTTCCTGCTCCTCCCTGGAGGCTTGTAGAAAGAGAGGGATTTCCCTCCGTCTCACATTTTACACTGGATGAGTTGTCAAAACTCAGTACAACTCTTTTTAATTGTCTGACAAATTAGATTGAAAGTTAAGTGGACTGGAATATATGAGAAATTATACTAAATGTTATAATATTCTATGTCATTCATCATAACATTAAACTTGGGTTTGGGAATACACAGTGACATACAGTATATATCTAACTTATTGTAAATTGTGTAGGCCTACATACATTTCACTTAGTACTGGTAATCCAAAATGTAAATGTAATGTAAATGTAATACTTTTGTATCGTCGAAAACATGAATAAAGGCTGAACTAGAATGGTCAAAGCAAGTCTGTGTATCAACATGGACTTTCCTTGGTCTTTCTAGTTCAATGCCCACATCAGGAAATGCCTGTGATGGAATGCTAATATTTAGCTTGTCCCTTGGTATAAAATGAAAATTACACAGTGCAATCCAAATACCTGTTTGGCTGGCCAGGTGACCGCCCCACCCGCCTGTCTGCTCCATGGACGTAAACACTGTAATTACCCAGAGGCCTCAGGGGCTGCTGAGGAGGGCGGAGTTTAGGATCTTATTGGCTAGTTTTCTCTCACTGGACCCGGATTCAGCAGCATAAGCAGTTTTAAGGGGTACGTTGAGACAACATATCCAATCAGCAAAGCCCTCTGAATGTTTACATAAGACTCATTGTAGAAGTAAATATTTGTTTCTTCACATTCCCGAACAGGCCTTTTGAGTGCTCTGATGCAACAGTGGAGACTTGGGTCAACAATACTAGAGAGGGGGGTTCTGGTGACAGTTATCACAGTGATTGGAATCAGATACCAAATAAAATAAAATTGTATTGGTCACAAAACATATTTAGGAGATGTTATGTTAGCTGGCTAGTGATGGCTATTTAACAGTCTGATGGCCTCGAGAAAAAAGCTGTTTTTCAGTCTCTTGGTCCCAGCTTTGATGCACCTGTACTGACCTCGCCTTCTGGATGGTAGCGGGGTGTACAAGCCGTGGCTCGGGTGGTTGACGTCCTTGATGATCTTTTTGGCCTTCCTGTGACATCAGGTGCTCCCCCTGTAGGGAAGGCAGTGTGCCTCCGGTGATGCTTTAGGCAGACCATACCACCCTCTGGAGAGCCCTGTGGTTGCGGGCGGTGCAGTTGCTGTACCAGGCGGTGATACAGCCCGACAGGATGCTCTCAATTGTGCATCTGTAAAAGTTTCTGAGGGTCTTAGGGGCCAAGCCAAATTTCTTCAGCCTCCCGAGGTTGAAGAGGCCCTGTTGCGCTGCCTTCACCACACTGTCTGTGTGGGTGGACCTTTTCAGATTGTCAGTGATCAATGTATCACCGTCACCAGGCAGTGATGACATGTGGTTGAGGTCCATCTCCAGTATGAACAGCAGCACCTGCTTTATGATAAACACACCAGCAGCTAGAACAGCCATGAAACACACAGCATGACTTCAGTATGACTCTGGAGGAGAGGAGCGCACTGGTCCCAAAGGGCCGGGCCCAAATGGCACCCTATTTCCTATAGTGCGCTACAGCCCTATGGGCCCTGGTCAAAAGTGGTGCATTGTGTAGGGAATGGGGTGCCAGTTTGGGGATGCAGACCCATACGGCCACACAGGAAAATCTGTTAAAGACAACGGCCCAATATTATTGGAGTAGCGTGCGAGGGAAAAGGAGAAATGAGCAAATGAAAACGCCAACGGAACGACCATCTCCTCTGCATGACTAAATTGCTCATAAACCGCAACACCCAAACTCTCAGCAGCTTGCGTATAAACACACATGCTCCTCATAACAATTAAACATAAATGAAGGAACAGAGAAGGAAAATACTCTGCTGGAGAGATCACTGGTTTACTTTCCAAATACATTTACCCCTACAGAGAGGTAAGCTCAGTGGAGACTGGAGAGAGAGCCAGCTGGATAGGGTTAATGCCCAGTAAGTGGATGTTTCACTGTGGCTATTTATTTGAAAGTTATAGTGTAGGGATCACTGAAAGGTCCAATGCTGGCTCCAAGTGGTGCTGGTACTGGTGATGGTTCTGGTGTTCCTGGTGTTGGTTCTGGTGTTTGTGCTGGTGTTGGTGCAGGTTATGTAGATGTTGTTGGTACTAGTGTTGGTGCTGTTATTGGTGGTAGTGCTGGTGTTGGTGTTGTTGGTGCTGGTGTTGTTGGTACTATTATTGGTGGTGGTGCTGGTGTTGGTGTTAGTGCTGGTGTTGCTGCTGGTATTGGTGCTGGCTCTGGTGTTGGTTGTGATGGTGCTGTTAGTTTAGTGTTGTTGGTGTTGGTTCTGCTATTAGTGCTGGCGTTGGTGCTGGTATTTGTGTTGGTGCCGGTGTTGGTGTTGGCAGTGCTGGTGTTGGTGCTGATATGGGTGCTGGTGTTGGTGCTGGTGTTGGTGATGAAAGGAAAAAGGGGGAATAATGAAATATGAGAGTAGGTAATAGAGGAGGAGAGAAGGTGGGAGAGGAGAAGGGAGGAAAGGAGAGGAGAAGGGAGGAAAGGAGAGGAGAAGGGGGAGAGGATAAATGGGGTAGGACAAGGGGAGGAGAGGACAAGGGGAGGAGAGGACAAGGGGAAGAGAGGACAAGGAGAAGAGAGGACAAGGGGAAGAGAGGACAAGGGGAAGAGAGGACAAGGGGAAGAGAGGACAAGGGGAGGAGAGGACAAGGGGAAGAGAGGAAAAGGGGGGAGAGGAGAAGGGGAAGAGAGGACAAGGGGAAGAGAGGACAAGGGGAAGAGAGGACAAGGGGAAGAGAGGAAGAGGGGAAGAGAGGACAAGGGGAAGAGAGGACAAGGGGAAGAGAGGAAAAGGGGAAGAGAGGACAAGGGGAAGAGAGGAAAAGGGGGGAGAGGAGAAGGGGGAGTAGAGAGCAGCAGTGGCGTTGAGAGATTTACAGCTCCCAGATGTGGGGAGGACGTGTGTGTGTGTGTGTGTGTGTGTGTGTGTGTGTGTGTGTGTGTGTGTGTGTGTGTGTGTGTGTGTGTGTGTGTGTGTGTGTGTGTGTGTGTGTGTGCGTGCGTGCGTGCGTGCGTGCGTGCGTGCGTGCGTGCGTGCGTGTGCGTGCGTGCGTGTGTGTGTGTGCGTGCGTGTGCGTGTGCGTGTTTGTGCGTTCGTGTCCTGGGCGCTGGCTGGATGGTTGACATGCGGTCCCCTGGCTCTGAAGCCCTTCATTAAGTGTAGTCAGTCACGCAGGCAACACACACACACACACACACACACACACACACACACACACACACACACACACACACACACACACACACACACACACACACACACACACACACACACACACACACACACGGGCAGGTCATTAGGGTGCGGGCCTTCACAGTTAGGCCCGCAGGCCGTTCATCACCTAATTGGCGGACATGACAGGGTACACTTAGTGAGGACGCACGCTCCTTATCGCCATGGGCCCTAGCTAAATATAAGCCACCTGTAGAGCCAGCGCCGAGGAGACTCCACAGGGAGAGATGGAGCTGAGCTCGCTGTGTGTAACCTGACACAGCTCACAGCACACAGCAAACACACACACACTCGCATACGCTCTCCATTCCCCGTTCCAATGAATACACACACACACAAATTGACGACCACGCTCCACATCCCATGTCCCAAAAACACATGGACACGTGTGCAAACGCACTCACATACGACCACTCAGCGCTAAGTGCGCTAACCTGTTGCAGGTTTCTGTCCTGTCTTTTGATGTTTATTGTAAGTGTAACAATATTCGCCACATAATAAAATGCCTTTTACAGTCCCCCACTCATCAGAAGAGGTCCCTGGTGCAGGGTAATGATATCACTAATCAGTAGGGGCCCTGGTACAGCATACAGATATCACTGCACTACTCACTGCAGGACCCTGCACAGCTTTTATGGTAATTCACCACATGACTCCATATTTCTCATATAAAAAATTATTAAATGGTTAAATCTGACTGCCAGTCAACCTGTTGTCCGCCAGTCAAGCATAGCAACCCCAATTACAAACCAAGAAGTTTTAAAAAATAATTTGCTCTGCAAAACCCACGTAAATGCTGGTTCAGTGTTGAAATGCGGCTATCCACTGCCAACTTATCTAAATGGGGGGGGGGGGTTACGTTTATGCTTTCTGCCCAAACCTCCCTCCCAAGCTTCCAGTATCGACCCATTGTTCTTAGAGTCTAGATGGCTGATAAACAGACGGTAGTGTAGCTGATCCATCTCTAACTGCCTCAATGCGTTATCCTGGTTGACCTTCAAGGAAGGAGGACGCAGGGGAAAGCAGCAGGCCTTTTCATCCTCTGTGATTATGCATTTGCAAAGAGGCCTGCTGGTGCAATAGCATCGGAGCACTTTAAAGTCCATCTGCGTGACTGAGACTACAACAGAGCCAAGATTCTAACAGAATATCACAAGTTCCTGATTTAATCTCATAATAGTTGGGCTTTAATGTCTAAATGCAAGACATATGTGCCTTTGACTTTGGTTATCTCCTAGTTTAGTGCACGTAGGTCAATCTCTGAGGGCAGAGCCAAGGGAGGAGACTGTGTATGGGATGTGATTTGTTATTGGGATTCATTCACTTCCTGGTTTAGTTTTTAAGGAAGCCTAGACAAAACAGTCACACTCAGAGTAATTACACTGAACAAAAATATAAACGCAACATGTTAAGTACTGGTCCCATGTTTCATGAGCTGAAATAAAAGATCCCAGAAATGTTCCATACACAAAAAAGCGTATTTCTCTCTTTGTGCAGAAATGTGTTGACATCCCTATTTGTAAGTATTTCTCCTTTGCCAAGATAATCCATCCATCTGACAGATGTGGCATATCAAGAAGTTGATTAAACAGAATGGTCATTACACAGATGCACCTTAAAATAAAAGGCCAGTCGTTGGTCACACAACACAATGCCACAGATGTCTCAAGTTTTGAGGGAGTGTGCAATTGGCATACTGACTGCAGGAATGTCCACCAGAGCTGATGTTGCCAGAGAATTTAATGCCAATTTCTCTACCATAAGCCGCCTCCAATGTTGATTTAGAGAATATGGTAGTACGTCTACGCCAGCTGCCAGAACAGCTTCAACATTTAAGACATTTACATCTAAGTCATTTAGCAGACGCTCTTATCCAGAGCGACTTACAAATTGGTGCATTCACCTTATGACATCCAGTGGAACAGTCACTTTACAATAGTGCATCTAAATCTTAAAGGGGGGTGAGAAGGATTACTTTATCCTATCCTAGGTATTCCTTAAAGAGGTGGGGTTTCAGGTGTCTCCGGAAGGTGGTGATTGACTCCGCTGTCCTGGCGTCCAATGCACATTGGTATAGATTCTACAAGTGGACCTAAACCATGCCAGGAAAATGCACCCCACACCATAACATATACTTTGTATACTTTGTTTACTCAAGTGTTTCCTTTATTTTGGCAGTTACCGGTAGACCTACAATTGGGAAGGCCGTAGTTAGGGTAGCATGTGCGCCAAATATACACATTGTTGCATTGTGGCCATAGACATATAATCCATAGAAGGGGTTTGTAACATCTTACCCTGGCAATTTGACTGTTAAACTCGTGGGTACACTAGCAATGGATGCCGGAGAAGTTTTACAGATTTAAAAATACAATCGTGGGGAAAAACATACAGTTTGAAAAACAAATGCCTACTGCTGAAAAGAGAAGACGAATCTGTCTGTAGAACAAATAGAAACACGTGTTTTTTTAGTATTTGTAGCTAAGAGCAGCACTGTTTTTCAAAGTAGCTCATCTTGAGATAGGCTATAGCCATGACAAGCGCATCAGCTATCACTGTGAGTAGCCTATGACCTCATTACGTGAGTCAGTGTGCCACTGGAAATGTTATTAGGTAGCCTACTGTAGCCTATGATAAACAGTATATTTGGTATATACAGTACCAGTCAAGAGTTTGGACACATACTATTTTCTATAGAATAATAGTAGAATAATAGTGAAGACATCAAAACTATGAAATAACACATATAGAATAATTTAGTTCCCCAAAAGTGCTAAACAAATCCAAATATATTTTAGATTTTAGATTCTTCAAAGTAGCCACCCTTTGCCTTGATGACAACTTTGCACACTCTTGGCTTTCTCTCAACCAGCTTCACCTGTAATGCTTTTGCAACAGTCTTGAAGGAGTTCCCACATATGTAAAGCACTTGTTGGCTGGTTTACCTTCACTCTGCGGTCCAACTCAACCCAAACCATCTCAATTGGGTTGAGTTCAGGTGATTGTGGAGGCCAGGTCATCTGATGCCTCACTCCATCACTCTCCTTCTTGGTCTAATAGCCTTTACAGAGCCTGGAGGTGTGTTGGGTCATTGTCCTGTTGAAAAACAAAAGAGTCCTACTAAGCGCAAATCAGATGGGATGGCGTATCGCTGCAGAATGCTTTGGTAGCCTTGCTGGTTAAGTGAGCACTTACATTCTAAATAAATCACTGTCAATGTCACCAGCAAAGCACCCCCACACCGTCACACCTCCTCCTCCTCCATGCTTCACGATGGGAACCACACTAGGAGATCATCCGTTCACCTACTCTGAGTCTCCCAAAGACACAGCGGTTGGAACCAATAATCTCAAATTTGGACTTATCAGACCAAAGGAAAGATTTCCACCAGTTTAATGTCCATTGCTTGTGTTTCTTGGCACAAGCAAGTATCTTCTTCTTATTGGTGTCCTTTAGTAGTGGTTTCTTTGCAGCAATTCCACTATGAAGGCCTGATTCACACAGTCTCCTCGGAACAGTTGATGTTGTAATGTGTCTATTACTTGAACTCTGTGAAGCATTTGTTTGGGCTGCAATTTCTGAGGCTGGTAACTCTAATGAACTTATCCTCTGCAGTAGAGGTAACTTTGGGTCTTCCTTTCCTGTGGTGGTCCTCATGAGAGCCAGTTTCATCATAGCGCCTGATGGTTTTTGCGACTGCACTGAAAAAACGTTAAAAGTTCTTGAAATTTTCCATATTGACTGACCTTAAAGTAATGATGGACTGTCGTTTCTCTTTGCAAATTTGAGCTGATCTTGCCATAATATGGACTTGGTGTTTTACCAAATAAGGCTATCTTCTGTATACCAACCCTACCTTGTCACAACACAACTGATTGGCTCAAACGCATTAAGAAGGAAAGAAGTTCCACAAATGAACTTTTACCAAGGCACACCTGTTAATTGAAATGCATTCCAGGTGACTACCTCATGAAGCTTGTTGAGAGAATGCCAAGAGTGTGCAAAGCTGTCATCAAGCCAAAGGGTGGCTACTTTGAAGAATCTCAAATATAACATATATTTGATATGAATTAACACTTTTTTGGTTACTACATGATTCCATGTGTCGTTTCATAGTTTTGATATTTTCACTATTATTCTACAATGTAGAAGAGTCAAAATAACCCTTAAATGAGTAGGTGTGTTCAAACATTTGACTGGTTCTGTTTATACAGTGTGTCTGTATTGTACAATATTGTACAATCTGTGTGTCGCGTCATTGGCCTGGGCTATTGTTTGTTTGAATTCAAGACCACATTGATGTCAGTTTGTCAAAAAGATTCAGCTAAAGTCTTCTTTCATGTAAATTACATAGAATTGCATGAAATGTGTTTTTAAAAGGCAGATTTCTTTCAGACCCTGCTATGGCAAACATTATTATGGCTTTATTAAAAAAGATGATTCTTCAACAGTAAATTGACCATGCATCGAATTGCATCTTGATGCACTAATTTGTTTAAAGAAATGATGGTGTGCCGGGAAGGGTGGGGGGGGGGGGGGGGGGGAGAATAGGCGGGAGCTTGACAATCTGCAGTTCTGCTCTGTCGACAACCAATCCAATTGATAGGGTGGAGACTCAAGCATCTCGTCATTATATCCAGTATCTCTGGTCAGAGTCAGTGTGGGCTGAACTGGCTGGAAGCTAGGGATGCTAGATGACAGTGTGTGTCCCTCCCTCCCTGTCACCAGTGTCACCTAGCTTGCACAGCGTTAACACAGAGACAGCAGGTCACAGCCAGAGCTGACCCTGCTGGCTGGTGTGGCTATGGGAGTCACCGTGTGACAGGATGTGTTCTCATTATTTCTGCCCATGGGAGATATTGTCCCTGGGACCAGAGAGTCCATTTCCCCTGCCTTTATGAGACTGGGACCTGGAAGTTATTGTAGCTAATTAGGTATTGTTGCTAAGGTAAACTAGAGTTTTGGGTCTAGGCATGAATAAAGCCAACCAAAATGATGATTAGAGACAGAAACAGAAACAGAGGCAGAAACAGAGAGAGAGACAGAAACAGAAACAGAGAAACAGAAACAGAGAGACAGAAACAGAAAGAGTGAGAGACAGAAACAGAAACAGAGAGACAGAGACAGAGACAAAGACAGAAACAGAAACAGAGACAGAAACAGAGAGATAGAAACAGAAACAGAGAGACAGAAACAGAGACAGCCAGAAACAGAAAGATAGAAACAGAGACAGAGACAGAAACAGAGAGACAGAAACAGAGACAGAGACAGAAACAGAGACAGAAGCAGAAACAGAGAGAGACAGAAACAAAGACAGAGACAGAAACAGAGAGAGACAGAAACAAAGACAGAAACAGAGAGAGAGACAGAAACAGAGACAGAAACAGAGAGAGACAGAAACAGAGAGAGACAGAAACAAAGACAGAAACAGAGAGAGAGACAGAAACAGAGAGAGAAACAGAGACAGAAACAGAGACAGAAACAGGGAGAGATACAGAAACAGAGAGAGAAACAGAGACAGAAACAGAAACAGAAACACCGAGAGACAGAAACAGAGACAGAGACAGAAACAGAGAGAGAGACAGAGACAGAGGCAGAAACAGAGACAGAGACAGAAACAGAAACACTGAGAGACAGAAACAGAGACAGAGACAGAAACAGAAACAGAGAGAGAGACAGAGACAGAGACAGAAACAGAAACAGAGAAAGAGACAGAGACAGAGACAGAAACAGAAACACCGAGAGACAGAAACAGAGACAGAGACAGAAACAGAGAGAGAGACAGAAACAGAGAGAGAGACAGAAACAGAGAGAGAGACAGAGACAGAAACAGAAACAGAAACAGAAACAGAAACAGAAACAGAGAGAGAGACAGAGACAGAAACAGAAACAGAAACAGAGAGAGAGACAGAGACAGAGACAGAAACAGAAACAGAAACAGAAACAGAGACAGAGACAGAGACAGAGACAGAAACAGAAACACCGAGAGACAGAAACAGAGACAGAGACAGAAACAGAGAGAGAGACAGAAACAGAGAGAGAGACAGAAACAGAGAGACAGAAACAGAGACAGAGACAGAAATGGAGAGAGATAGAAACAGAAACAGAGAGAGACAGAAACGGAGAGAAAGACAGAAACAGAGAGACAGAAACAGAGAGAGAGACAGAAACAGAGACAGAAGCAGAAACAGAGACAGAAACAGAGAGAGAGAGAGAAACAGAGAGACAGAAACAGAGAGAGAGACAGAAACAGAGACAGAAGCAGAAACAGAGACAGAAACAGATACAGAAACAGAGACAGAAACAGAGAGCGACAGAAACAGAAACGAGACAGAAACAGAAACAGAGAGAGAGACAGAAACAGAGAGAGAGAGACAGAAACAGAAACAGAGAGAGACAGAAACAGAGAGAGACAGAAACAGAGAGAGACAGAAACAGAGAGACAGAAACAGAAACAGAGACAGAAACAGAAACAGAGACAGAAACAGAGACAGAGACAGAAACAGAGAGAGACAGAAACAGAGAGAGACAGAAACAGAAACAGAGAGAGACAGAAACAGACACAGAGAGAGACAGAAACATAGACAGAAACAGAGACAGAAACAGAGAGAGAGAGACACAGAAACAGAGAGAGACAGAAACAGACACAGAGAGAGACAGAAACAGAGAGAGACAGAAACAGAAACAGAGAGAGACAGAAACAGACACAGAGAGAGACAGAAACAGAAACAGAGACAGACAGAAACAGAGACAGAAACAGAAACAGAAACAGAGACAGAAACAGACAGAAACAGAGACAGACAGAAACAGAGTCGGAAACAGAAACAGAGACAGAGACAGAAACAGAGAGAGACAGAAACAGAGACAGAGACAGAAACAGAGAGAGACAGAAACAGAGAGAGACAGAAACAGAGACAGACAGAGACAGAAACAGAGAGGGACAGAAACAGAGAGAGACAGAAACAGAGACAGAGACAGAAACAGAAACAGACAGAAACAGAGACATAAACAGAGAGAGACATGAACAGAGACAGAAACAGAGACAGAAACAGAGAGAGAGACAGAAACAGAGACAGAAACAGAGAGTGAAAAAGAGAGAGACAGAAACAGAGACAGAAACAGAGACAGAAACAGAGAGAGAGACAGAAACAGAGAGAGAGACAGAAACAGAGACAGAAACAGAGAGAGACAGAAACAGAGACAGAGACAGAAACAGAGAGAGAGACAGAAACAGAGAGAGAGACAGAAACGGAGAGAGACAGAAACAGAAACAGAGAGAGACAGAAACGGAGAGAGACAGAAACAGAAACAGAGAGAGAGACAGAAACAGAAACAAAGACAGAGACAGAAACAGAGACAGAGACAGAAACAGAAACATAGAGGGACAGAAACAGAAACAGAGAGAGACAGAAACAGAAACAGAGAGAGAGAGACAGAAACAGAGAGAGAGACAGAACCAGAAACAGAGAGAGACAGAAACAGAGACAGAGAGAGACAGAAACAGAGACAGAGACACAAACAGAAACAGACAGAAACAGAGAGCGACAGAGACAGAAACAGAAACAGAGAGAGTCAGAAACAGAAAGAGACAGAAACAGAGAGACAGAAACAGAGACAGAGACAGAAACAGAGAGACAGAAACAGAGAGACAGAAACAGAGAGAGACAGAAACAGAGAGACAGAAACAGAGAGACAGAAACAGAGAGAGACAGAAGCAGAGACAGAGAGAGACAGAAACAGAGAGACAGAAACAGAGACAGAAACAGAGAGACAGAAACAGAGAGAGACAGAAGCAGAGACAGAGAGAGACAGAAACAGAGAGACAGAAACAGAGAGACAGAAACAGAAAGAGAGACAGAAACAGAGACAGAAACAGAGACAGAAACAGAGAGACAGAAACAGAGAGACAGACACAGAGACAGAAACAGAGAGACAGAAACAGAGAGACAGAAACAGAGAGACAGAAACAGAGAGAGACAGAAGCAGAGAGACAGAAACAGAGAGAGACAGAAACAGAGAGACAGAAACAGAAAGAGAGACAGAAACAGAGAGAGACAGAAACAGAGAGACAGAAACAGAGATACAGAAACAGAAAGAGAGACAGAAACAGAAGCAGAGAGAGACAGAAACAGAGACAGAAATAGAGAGAGACAGAAACAGAAACAGAGAGAGACAGAAACAGAGACAGAAACAGAGACAGAGAGACAGAAACACAAACAGAGAGAGAGACAGAAACAGAGACAGAAACAGAGACAGAGACAGAAACAGAAACAGACAGAAACAGAGAGCGACAGAGACAGAAACAGAAACAGAGAGAGACAGAAACAGAAAGAGACAGAAACAGAGAGACAGAAACAGAGACAGAGACAGAAACAGAGAGACAGAAACAGAGAGACAGAAACAGAGAGAGACAGAAACAGAGAGACAGAAACAGAGAGACAGAAACAGAGAGAGACAGAAGCAGAGACAGAGAGAGACAGAAACAGAGAGAGACACAAACAGAGAGACAGAAACAGAGAGACAGAAACAGAGACAGAAACAGAGAGACAGAAACAGAGAGACAGAAACAGAGAGACAGAAACAGAGACAGAAACAGAGAGACAGAAAAAGAGAGACAGAAACAGAGAGAGACAGAAGCAGAGACAGAGAGAGACAGAAACAGAGAGACAGAAACAGAGACAGAAACAGAGAGACAGAAACAGAGAGACAGAAACAGAGAGAGACAGAAGCAGAGACAGAGAGAGACAGAAACAGAGAGACAGAAACAGAAAGAGAGACAGAAACAGAAGCAGAGAGAGACAAAAACAGAGACAGAAACAGAGAGACAAAAACAGAGACAGAAACAGAGAGACAAAAACAGAGACAGCGACAGAAACAGAGAGACAAAAACAGAGACAGAAACAGAGAGACAAAAACAGAGACAGAAACAGAGAGACAAAAACAGAGACAGAAACAGAGACAGCGACAGAAACAGAAACAGAGAGACAGAAACAGAGACAGAAACAAAGAGAGACAGAAACGGAGACAGAAACAGAGAGACAAAAACAGAGACAGAAACAAAGAGAGACAGAGACAGAAACAGAGAGAGACAGAAACAGAGAGCAACAGAAACAGAAGGAGGGAGACAGAGACAGAAACAGAGACTGAAACAGAGACAGAAACAGAGAGAGACAGAAACAGAGAGACAGAAACAGAGACAGAAACAGAGACAGAAACAGAGAGCAACAGAAACAGAAAGAGGGAGACAGAGACAGAAACAGAGACTGAAACAGAGACAGAAACAGAGAGACAGAAACAGAGAGACAGAAACAAAGAGACAGAAACAGAAAGAGAGACAGAAACAGAAGCAGAGAGAGACAGAAACAGAGAGACAGAAACAGAAAGAGAGACAGAAACAGAAACAGAGAGAGACAGAAACAAAGAGACAGAAACAGAGACTGAAACAGAGACAGAAACAGAGAGACAGAAACAGAGAGACAGAAACAGAAAGAGAGACAGAAACAGAAGCAGAGAGAGACAGAAACAGAGACAGAAATAGAGAGAGACAGAAACAGAAACAGAGAGAGACAGAAACAGAGACAGAAACAGAGACAGAGAGAGACAGAAACAGAGACAGAGAGAGAAAGAAACAGAGAGACAGAAACAGAAAGAGAGACAGAAACAGAAGCAGAGACAGAAACAGAGACAGAAATAGAGAGAGACAGAAACAGAAACAGAGAGAGACAGAAACAGAGACAGAAACAGAGACAGAGAGACAGAAACAGAAACAGAGAGAGAGACAGAAACAGAGAGAGACAGAAACAGAGAGACAGAAACAGAGACAGAAACAGAGACAGAAACAGAGAGACAGAAACAGAGAGACAGAAACAGAGACAGAAACAGAGAGACAGAAACAGAGAGACAGAAACAGAGAGACAGAAACAGAGACAGAAACAGAGACAGAAGCAGAGAGAGACAGAAACAGAGACAGAAATAGAGAGAGACAGAAACAGAGACAGAAACAGAGACAGAGAGACAGAAACAGAGAGACAGAAACAGAGAGACAGAGACAGAAGCAGAGACAGAGAGAGACAGAAACAGAGTCAGAAACAGAGAGACAGAAACAGAAAGAGAGACAGAAACAGAAGCAGAGAGAGACAGAAACAGAGACAGAAATAGAGAGAGACAGAAACAGAGACAGAAATAGAGAGAGACAGAAACAGAAACAGAGAGAGACAGAAACAGAGACAGAAACAGAGACAGAGAGACAGAAACAGAAACAGAGAGAGAGACAGAAACAGAGACAGAAACAGAGAGAGGCAGAAACAGAAACAGAGAGAGACAGAAACAGAGACAGAAATAGAGAGAGACAGAAACAGAGACAGAAATAGAGAGAGACAGAAACGGAGACAGAAACAGAGAGACAGAAACAGAGACAGAAACAAAGAGACAGAGACAGAAACAGAGAGAGACAGAAACAGAGAGCAACAGAAACAGAGAGCAACAGAAACAGAAAGAGGGAGACAGAGACAGAAACAGAGACTGAAACAGAGACAGAAACAGAGAGAGACAGAAACAGAGACAGAAACAGAGACAGAAACAGAGACAGAAACAGAGAGCAACAGAAACAGAAACAGAGAGACAGAAACAGAGACAGAAACAGAGACAGAAACAGAGATAGCGACAGAAACAGAAACAGAGAGACAGAAACAGAGACAGAAACAGAGACAGAAACAGAGAGACAAAAACAGAGACAGAAACAGAGAGACAAAAACAGAGACAGAAACAGAGAGACAGAAACAGAGACAGCGACAGAAAGAGAGAGACAGAAACAGAGACAAAAAACAGAGACAGAAACAGAGACAGCGACAGAAACAGAAACAGAGAGACAGAAACGAGACAGAAACAGAGAGACAGAAACAGAGACAGAAACAAGAGAGACAGAGACAGAAACAGAGAGAGACAGAAACAGAGAGCAACAGAAACAGAGAGCAACAGAAACAGAAAGAGGGAGACAGAGACAGAAACAGAGACTGAAACAGAGACAGAAACAGAGAGAGACAGAAACAGAGACAGAAACAGAGACAGAAACAGAGACAGAAACAGAGAGCAACAGAAACAGAAAGAGGGAGACAGAGACAGAAACAGAGACTGAAACAGAGACAGAAACAGAGACAGAAACAGAGACAGCGACAGAAACAGAAACAGAGACAGAAACAGAGACTGAAACAGAGACAGAAACAGAGAGACAGAAACAGAGAGACAGAAACAGAGACAGAAACAGAGAGACAGAAACAGAAAGAGGGAGACAGAGACAGAAACAGAGACTGAAACAGAGACAGAAACAGAGACAGCGACAGAAACAGAAACAGAGAGACAGAAACAGAGACAGAAACAGAGACAGAAACAGAGAGACAGAAACAGAGACTGAAACAGAGACAGAAACAGAGAGACAGAAACAGAAACAGAGAGACAGAAACAGAAACAGAGAGACAGAAACAGAAACAGAAACAGAGAGACAGAAACAGAGAGACAGAGACAGAAACAGAAACAGAGAGACAGAAACAGAAACAGAAACAGAGACAGAAACAGAGACAGAAACAGAGACAGAAACAGAGACAAAAACAGAGACAGAAACAGAGACAGCGACAGAAACAGAGAGACAGAAACAGAAACAGAGAGACAGAAACAGAGAGACAGAAACAGAAACAGAGAGACAGAAACAGAAACAGAGAGAGACAGAAACAGAGACAGAAACAGAGACAGAAACAGAGACAGAAACAGAGACAAAAACAGAGACAGAAACAGAGACAGAAACAGAGACAGAAACAGAGACAGAAACAGAGACAGAAACAGAGACAGAAACAGAGACAGAAACAGAGACAGAAACAGAGACAGCGACAGAAACAGAGACAGAGAGACAGAAACAGAGACAGACAGAAGCAGAGACATAAACAGAGACAGAAACAGAGAGAGACAGAAACAGAGACAGAAACAGAGAGAAACAGAAGCAGACAGACAGAAACAGAAACAGAGAGACAGAAACAGAGAGAGACAGAAACAGAGAGAGACAGAAACACAGATATTTATGGACAGACAGTGGCTGAGAGAAGCAGGACAGACACATTCTGGAGATCACCATGCCTGGTCCGCATAATACTTGTGTGCCCTCACACAGACTCCTATCCCTGCATTAGCTGTGCAGTGTCCACCAGCTTCCCCTGCTCAGAGACAACAAAACAAGCCCCTTTAACACAGTATACTGAAGACAGGACATTAATAAGTCAGGACATTAATAAGACAGGACATTCATAAGACAGGACATTCATAAGACAGGACATTCATAAAGGAGCTTAGAGCTGTGAGGAACGAGCTGCCTGCCTGCTGAAGGCTTGATGTGGCAGCCAACAGCCACTGGGCTTCCTGCTTACACAGGCCGGTTTTTGTGTGTGTGTGTGTGTGTGTGTGTGTGTGTGTGTGTGTGTGTGTGTGTGTGTGTGTGTGTGTGTGTGTGTGTGTGTGTGTGTGTGTGTGTGTGTGTGTGTGTGTGTGTGTGTGTGTGTGTGTGTGTGTGTGTGTGTGTGTGTGTGTGTGTGTGTGTGTGTGTGTGTGTGTGTCCACGAGTGAGTGTGGATGTGTGGGTCCGTGTTTGGAGTGCGGTTCACACTGACCCCCATGATGCCAGTCCGTCTGAGTGGAAAACTCCCTCCCAATGGGGCAGCTCTGGCTTTAACACCTCCCAATGGGGCAGCTCTGGCTTTAACACCTCCCAATGGGGCAGCTCTGGCTTTAACACCTCCCAATGGGGCAGCTCTGGCTTTAACACCTCCCAATGGGGCAGCTCTGGCTTTAACACCTCCCAATGGGGCAGCTCTGGCTTTAACACCTCCCAATGGGGCAGCTCTGGCTTTAACACCTCCCAATGGGGCAGCTCTGGCTTTAACACCTCCCAATGGGGCAGCTCTGGCTTTAACACCTCCCAATGGGGCAGCTCTGGCTTTAACACCTCCCAATGGGGCAGCTCTGGCTTTAACACAGTTCACAAGCCTGCTTCCCGCCTCAGGCAGACTCCAAGAGAGCCCCAGTGCTGCTCGGCCTGTCGCCCTTTTCCCCACGCCACTCTGTTTGTCTTTCTCTGCACTCAGACCAGCTCATCTCTCTGCACTAGGCCTGGGGCAGGCTGACGGAGACCTGTCGTCTACAGTCAATCCAGTACCTGGGAATATGGTACTCTGGTTCCTGAGAAATGTAGCCAACATCAATGACAAAACACAACCACTGCATATTTGTTTTCTTTAAATGACACAGTCATATGACAAATAGCCAAACAGATCAAATCTACACTGATGCAAACACTAAAATACATCTGTAAATTGTAAGTTGTTTTGTCATCAGTTGTCTAACTGTCATCAGCTCCAGAACAGATGGCTCAGTGTGCCCTTTGGACCCAGGTATTATTAATATAGTGTGTGTGGATCATCCCTGCTGTGTGTATGTGACACCTGCAGCCCAACACTCCAGGGATAGCATGGTGAGGTCCCCTGGATGTTCTGTGTGTCCTCTGGTGAGCAGATATTCCAGAAACAATCTGCCACACTCACTCATCCAGGCCTAGAGCAATGCCCCATGTTCCAGCCCCATCACTCAAACTCCATTACTAACCCTAACCCCATGTTCCAGCCCCATCCCCCTGAACTCCATAACTAACCCTAACCCCATGTTCCAGCCCCATCCCGCTAACTCCCTCACTAACCCTAACCCCATGATCCAGCCCCATCCCCCTGAACTCCTTTACTAACCATAACCCCATGTTCCAGCCCCATCCCGCTAACTCCCTCACTAACCCTAACCCCATGTTCCAGCCCCATCCCCCTGAACTCCTTTACTAACCATAACTCCATGTTCCAGCCCCATCCCGCTAACTCCCTCACTAACCATAACCCCATGTTCCAGCCCCATCCCCCTGAACTCCTTTACTAACCATAACCCCATGTTCCGGCCCCATCCCCATCCCTCCAACTCCCTTACTAACCCTAACCCCATGTTCCAGCCCCATCCCCCTGAACTCCTTTACTAACCATAACCCCATGTTCCGGCCCCATCCCCATCCCTCCAACTCCCTTACTAACCCTAACCCCATGTTCCAGCCCCATCCCCCTGAACTCCTTTACTAACCATAACCCCATGTTCCGGCCCCATC